>NC_089761.1:26375643-26405643 GCF_040412425.1 Macrobrachium rosenbergii | reverse complement strand
AACGAATGAATAATTGGATGAGTAAGTTCAAGGAATGACAACATTACATAATATATATACATATATGGTTGTACATATATACATTATATATATATAATTCAATTATACATATATATATATATATATATATACATCTGTATATATCAACCTGTCTACCTGCTTTTTTCAAGTCGCGCAAAAAATAAGAATAACATACAAAAGCTGTGAATCTTTTCGGAACGTATAATTAGCCTGTTCATCCTGCGTCTATATACACTCGGCGAAACGAGATGCGTACAAAGCCACAAATTCAGAGGCATCATTTAGCCGCGTAACTTCGCAATGGCACCTCAACCCTCAAGATAGCAGCAGCTCGGATCACTCGCCATTTTCATCTCATGATTTAATAGATATTTCTCCCAAATATGCAATCAGCGCTGCCTTCCCGGCCAGACCAGTTACCGGCGAGCTGTCGGTTGTTGGCAAATGAGATAGCCGACCTCTGACCCCCGGAGAGTACCCGATGGCACGGCTGATTGCCGGGGCATCATTACAAAAGGCTAATTATGATAATGTCTGCGCAACAGCCATTACACGCGTATATAAGGCGCACCGGCCTAGTGGCTGAGTGAGAGAGAGAGGGGGGTGGGGTGGGGTGGGGGTGGGGGGGTTTCCTTGTTGTTTAGGATGCTGTTCTTTACTCGGCCGTAGTGGATGTTGCTTGTGTTAGACTCCGGGCTGTAAAATATGTAGCTTGTTAATTCGTAACTCGCGAAAGATACCCTGTTCTTTCTCTGCCTATGAAGGATATTGCATGTCTCAGTCGCCCGCTTATAATAGATATGGCGTGTGTTGGTTTGTTTTGCTTGTAATAGTCGTGGGTCCTTTTTTTTTTTTTTTTAGGGGGTAAGGGAGGGGCTATGTTTACTTCAATTCGATAAGCTTAGTTCTTCACCAGGAACAGAGATATCTTGTTCTCTTGTTTTGTTCGCGTCTTAGTATTTTATACCCGCAATAGTTGCGGCTTATGTTAGTGATTTACTTTTGACAGCAGGGATAGTGTTCATTCTTTGCATGTGTTAGATATGCCTTTCGCTTCTCCTTTAGTTGTAATAGATATGGCTTTTTTGGGTTATGTACTTGTAAAAGATATGGTAAATATAATCATTTCTCTTTGTCAGTGGCAGATGCTGCTCCTATTTCGCTTTTGCTTGTAATGCTTGTAGTTTGTTTGAACTTAAGAAGCTATTTGTATTATAGTGTTCATTACAGTTTTTAGTTTTCTGTAAAAGAAAAGTAGTGTGCCGGCTTTCTCTGTCCGTCAGCACTTTTTTCTGTCCACCCTCAGATCTTAAAAAAACTGCTAGGCTAGAGGGCTGCAAATTGATATGGTGGTCATCCACCCTCCAATCATCAAACGTACCAAATTGCAGCCCGCTAGTCTGAGTAGTTTTTATGTTATTTAAGGTTAAATTTAGCCATAATCGTCCATCTGGCAACGATATAGGATAGGCCACACCGGGCTGTGGTTAAAGTTTCATGGGCAGGGGCTCATAAAACATTATTATACAGAGACCACCGAAAGATAGATCCATTTTCGGTGGTCTTGATTATACGCTGTAGCGGCTGTACAGAAAACTCGGTGCATTTTTTACTATTGTTATTTTTTGGCGTTCCAGAGTCACTACTAGTCGCTACTTATGCTATTTCTTAAGTATTTCCTTAACCCATCACAATAAACTTTAGTTTCTCTCACGATGTGTTGCCGGCATGACTTCCTCCCATGCGGGGAATAATACTTGTTCGTTGTTGTTTAAATATAACAGATATTGCCTGACTTCGTTACTTGCGGCAATTATCGCTTGCTCATGTTCTTGCTTACATGTAGTGAGTATTTCTTGTTTTGTGTGTTCATTTAAATGCAACAGCGATTAGAGATTGCGTGGTAATTGCATAGACCAGCTAAGTTATGAGGAAAAAAGTAAAAAATTAGCTGAAGTTTCTTCGGCGCAGTCGAGTTTTCTGTACGTTTTATAATCAAGGCCACCTATAATAGCTCTATCTTTCGGTGATCTCGGTATAATGGTGTGCGAGCCGCGGCCCATGAAACTTTAACCACGGGCCGGTGGTGGCGTGTCCTATATCGTTGCCAGGGGCACGATTATGGCTAACTTTAACCTTAAATAAAATAAAAACTACTGAGGCTAGAGGGCTGCAATCTGGCATGTTTGATGACTGGAGGGTGGATGATCAACATACCAGTTTGCAGCCCTCTAACCTCAGTAGTTTTTAAGATCTGAGGGCGGAGAGAAAAAGTGCGGACGGACAGACAAAGCCGGCACAATAATTTTCTGTCAAAAATCTATAGGCATAAGCCCTTATTCTAAGAAGTTCTGAAGAACGGTATTTTGATTAAAGTTCCGTTGACAGAAATTAATAAAATGCTGCAGATAACTGCGTACGAAGTTTAACTGTTGCCATTTTAAACATTATATACAGAGAAAATTTCTTCAGTACAACTAAAAGAATATAGATATTATATTATGAGTCTGTACGATATATAACTACTGTTATGAACTGTACTGACATTCATCTCATACCTAAATCAGGGCGTGGGTTGTTAGCACCCAAAGATAACAGAATTTCAACCTTCCCTGCAAAAAAAAAAAAAAAAAAAAAAAAAAAAAGGGGACGCAGACTCAAAATCAAACGAAAAATATTAGAAATGTTAAAACGGAAAAGAAAAATTTCTTTTTATGACGTCCGTCTCACTTTCCTTGTAACAAATTTCTGGCTTGGCCGAAAATTGTGGGCTTTTAAAAGGCGAAAATTGGGCGGTTTCAGAATACGAAAGTTGCGTGCTTTCAGCATGCAGTCAGGTAACGCGAATTTTTTTTTAAGTGGTGAACACTTAATTAAATTTATTTTTCGAAGTGCAGAACACTTAATTAAACTTATTTTTTAAGTGCAAAACACCTAAATTTTTTTAAAGTGCAGAACACTTGTTTAAATCTATTTTTTAAGTGCAGAACACTTAAATTTTTTAAGTGCAGAGCACTTAACTGAATATATATTTTTAAGTGCAGAACAGTTAATTAAATTTATTTTTTTAAGTGCAGAACACTTAATTAAATTATTTTTCAAGTGCAGAACACTTAAATTTATTTTTTTAAGTGCAGAACACTTAATCAAATTATTTTTCAAGTGCAGAACACTTAATTAAATTTATTTTTTTTAAGTGCAGAACAATTAAATTATTTTTAAAGTGCAGAACAACTAATTAAATTCATTTTTTTAACTGCAGAATACGTAAATGTATGCTTTTAAGTGCAGAACACTTAATTAAATTTATTTTTTTAAGTGCGGAACACTTAATTACGATAACTTTTTTATTTTCTAAAATAGAAACTTGATAAGTTAGTGTTGTAACAAATGAACGGGGACTTAATTTGATTGGCATACGTTTGAAATTGAAGTACACTTTGATTGAATTAATCATGAATTAATAGTAAAAGAAGTTACGTAGACACTGCATGAATTGGTAAGAAACTTTGGCGATTATTCTTATTTTACAGGCCCTGAGGGCGTTCTGAATCTCATGAATCTATTACGGTCGCGGAGATGATCTGTTCGTATTCATTATTCAACTTCATGCTTGCGTCAGCATTCTGTTGCATTTTTCAGTCTTACATTTGAGTTGTCTGTGCTTGGAGGCACAGCGCACATAACTCTGACACTTGTCTTGCTTTATCTCTAGAAGTTTTTTTGTGCATAAGGCTATCAAAAGGATTGTAGGATACCTTTTTAGTTTGCTGTGAAAGAAAACTATTGAGATGGCCATTGTCTGTCCGTCCGCACTTTTTCTGTCCGCCCTCAGATCTTAAAAACTACTGAGGTAGAGGGCTGCAAATTGGTATGTTGATCATCCACACTCCAATCATCAAACATACCAAATTGCAGCCCCTCTAGTCTCAGTGGTTTGTATTTTATTCAAGGTTAAAGTTAGCCATAATCGTGCTTCTGGCAACGGCATAGGATAGGCCATCACCGATATGTTGAACATCCACCCTCCAATTAGCAAACATACCAAATTTCAGCCCTCTAGCTTTAGTAGTTTTTATTTTACTTAAGGTTAAAGTTAGCCATAATCTTGCGACTGGCACCGCTATAGGCGCCAACAGCACAGGCCACCATTGGGCCGCAGCTGAGAGTTTCATGGGCCGTGGCCGAGAGTTTCATACAGCGTTATGCGCTGTACAGAAAACTCGATTGCGCCGAAGAAACCTCGACGCATTTTATACTCGTTTACTTATTAGGATGATTTATTTGTACTTATACCAGTCCTTCAATTTTATACTCCGTTCCCCTGTTATTGATTAACATGTTACCGTCGGCCGTGTATGCCACTCCTCTGTAAAAACTCGTTTCCGTGATCATTCATCATAATATTAAAGTTCAAATCTGAGTGAATAAGAATCTATCTCTTATTTATTATCTTATTGTTAACCAAGGACAGAATTCTTCAGTCTTAAGAAGTAATTCCAAGGAGAATCAAACTTTGGACAAATTTTGAAAGTCTTTGATCGAGGTAATGAAAAGGTGTATTTTTGTTGTCCGGGATATGTAGCTAGATCCATAATATCTCCCGGCCTACAAGGTAACATGGCATTTTTCCCACCTTATTTTTTCTCTGCACTTTTCCAATTCCGAACGAATATTCGATAAACGTCAACAGCTTTTTTTTATTTTTTTATTTCCTTCTTTTTCATCAGCAATTTTTTTTTCAACCCACTTCTTTCCATTTCACGCAACGTAGCACTGGCCTGGCGATGTCATGATTTTTTCCTCTCTCTCTCTCTCTCTCTCTCTCTCTCTCTCTCTCTCTCTCTCTCTCTCTCTTTCTCTTTTATTTCGCCTAGAGTTGACGATCCAGAACCTCCCAGCTTGACGCGATGGAAAGGTTAATCTTTCAATCAGAATCGAGGGAGAAAATTACCGAGGCGTTCCACAGCCCCGACCCCCAAGTGAAAAGAACCCCGGCGATGACGGACAGTTCATGCTGGAGCGTTGAAGGGCGATGATAGCTCGGCTCCCGGACCACACATTATGACCGGCCTCCTTCCTTCCTTCCAGGACTGAGGAGGAAAATAAAAACACGGGAACAACAACAACAACAACAGGGTTGGTAAAGTCATGAAGATGCCCGCTGTCGATACCAGGCGAACGTCTGCTGTCAATGGCGCTTTGATTGTCCTTCAGTCTTACCGTCTCATACTGTGTTTTGTCTTTTTTTTCTCTCTGTCTCTCTTGTCAGCTGTACGTTTTGTTTTCTTTTTATCTTTTGTATTTTCTTTTTTATTTTGTTTAGGTAACGCTAACAATAACCCTCAGGTCCCCTCAAAAGTATCGTGCTTTTTGAAGGTTTGCTTTTTCTTTTTTTTTTCTTGGTGATTCTCAAGGTTTTTTTTTTTTCATTTCAGTCTTGTCATTTTTTTTATCTTATTTTTTGTTTACTTACTGACGTGCAGGAACGTCTTGTTCTAAGCGCAGAATTGGGCAACCCGGATCATCATCTTATATTTTTGTACTAAGTAAGATGCAGTAAACTCGTGCATTTTTTTATAGGAAATTATTATTATTATATAGAGGGAGTGAGATCAACATTTAACCTTAACATAGAATGTTTATTCCTTATGTTGGGTTGCAATTGATTTTATCACATACAAGTTTCAACTTACAGTTGTCAATATAAATAAGACGCACGATAAATGTGTCGGTAAACCAATAAGAAATTTCTGAAAATATAGAAAAAAAAAATTGAGAGAGGCCTGAGTTTCGTATAACATTAATTCGTAGAATATATAAGAATAATCAAGATCTAATTGGACCCTCTCCGCTATTTCAAGTTTTCAAGTTTTTTTTTTTTTTTCTGTCGTACATGCTGTGCTAAAAATATATTTAAGGTATAATGTAATTCCAACCACTTAAGTATAATAGTCGCAGCGAATCACGACGGTACAATCATTATATTCAGGAGACTGGTACTCGAATACCCTCATTGCATACGCCTGTACATTCGTGCGCTCGAGAAAGATTAGACAAGATAGGTTGTTTATGTACTTTCTCTCTTCGTTTGGTTGCCTCGTTCGAGAGATTACCATTCATAAAATGCGTCGCCTTTACATCACAGTCATCTTAAACCTCCATAGCAGCTCTATCAGTATTCCAGAAACCTTATAATGCAAGTCTATATAAAGCCAAGGCAATAACAATAAAACCGCAAGCCACCTCCTCTAAAGGATGCATATTGACGCTGATTGCACCTGTTGATATCTTTATTATTGAAGCCGATCATTCCAGTTGCATTCCGCTTTCGAAGGATTATTCGCGGAGGAGATACGTACGGCCGCCTCATCATTCCCCCCGAAAATAAGGCGATCACGACAACGCGCAAGAATGTCATCTCCTTCAAAGGAAACCAGATTAGAGTCCAGTGTTCCTATCCCCCGTCACATTGCGAGCCCCCATTAAAGGACTTTCGCAGATACCAGCATCATCCGGGGGAGCCTTTCCCCGACGGCGGAAGGAAGGAGATCGCCGAAATCTCTTAATTGGAATGCCACGCCGTGTCCCTCCTGCGCGACGTTGTTATGCCACAAAGTGTCCGACGGATCCTCCTGCTGGGTGCTGGATCTCTCCGCGTCCCTGGAATGGGATGCCAAGACGTCACGTCCTTCCTTCCTTCCTCCCTCCCAGATGATGACAACGGGATTCCAAGAGTGCTTAAGGACGTCATCGCCCGTCAGGAAGGAAGAGATGTTACCCCCGGACAGCCTTCAGGAGATAAAGGCGATTGTGCCTCATCAGCTTCTAGCTGGTCCTGGAAGGAGGCTCCAGAACTGAATGGGTTGGGATTGCCGAACTGACAGTGGGCTCGATCTGAATGATCAGGGATGCGATACGAGGACAGATTTTCTTATTAGGTTGCTGCTCTCTCTCTCTCTCTCTCTCTCTCTCTCTCTCTCTCCGTAGAAGGAAGCGTAAGTGTATCCATTTCCAGACTTGGGAAGTGTCACTAGGTAAATACAATCTCACTGTTCAGAACAATCCACTTTGAAATGTTCTTGATTGGATGGTCGATAAAATAGAGAAAATACAAAACATAACTTATTTTGATACTTTACATTTTCAAATGTTCATCATACCCCCTAAACCTTGCACAAAATACCCAGTATAAGTTAATTGCTTTCATACTAAACACTGGCATTGCAGTCACTATATAGTCATCATTTCGTATTTAAGGCAAAACTGGAATCGTGCGTTTTCTAAGGTAATTTCTCTGTTCGAACATGCGATATTCATTTTTGTACCAATATTGAGTACTCGTTGCAAAGACTGGCTACAGGATATTGAAGGATGCCAGATAACGTGTTCATAAGACACAATCTTCATTCAGGCGTCCCATGATTCTTGATAGATGTTTATAGTCCCCCAGTTTAAGATTTCCAATTCCCGTTTTCTTTTTTGTCTTTTTATCACGTGAAAATTACGAGGGATAATGGAATTGTAGCATAAATGGACATAATTATGGTTAATTTTTCCGAGTGCGTGCTAATATTAATGCTATTAAAAGGAGTAGTTTTATGTAAAGAGCCATTACTAGTTTATTACCAGTCCATTAGAGGTGTTGGTAACGTATCAAAATTAAAGGAAAAACTTGAATTTAAGTCATATAGATTTCAGAATCAAAACCTGATCACACCAGAAACGGTGATATGATCTTATGAGATCTTCATATATTGCCCTAGTCAAAACATGACCTTAAATGTGAAACTCTCCGTAGGGGGGCTAGTGCCGTCAGTGCATCTCATGCTGTGCACTGTAGGCATTACTTAAGATTCTCTGCAGCGTGCATTCGGCCGCTAGCTGCTTCAACCCCTTTCGTTCCTTTTACTGTACCTCCTTTCATGTTCATTTTCTTCCATCTTACTTTCTACCCTCTGCTAACAATTGATTCACGGTGTAACTGCGAGGTTTTCCTCCTGTTACACCTTTCAAACCTTCTACTGTCCATTTCCGTTTCAGTGCTGAATGACGTCATAGGTCCCAGTGCTTGGCTTTTGACCTAACTTCTACATTCTATTCTTTTCTGTTCCAAATATGAAACTAATAAATTTTAAAATCAAAACGTAATTACACGAGAAATGTCTTTTTCGTCATATAACGGGCTCATGCATTTTGCTAACCAAAAAAATAGCCTCAAACGTTCAGAAATTTTCGAAATCAGAACCTGATTTCTCAGCAAATGTTGACGCGTGCAGTCAGCTCTGGATTGCGGCAGCGCTTACGTCAGGATGAAAGATAATCACAGGTATGTTAAACAGCTGTTAAACTCTTCATCACCTGATTATTTATAACAACGACATGAGTTTTATTTGCCAAAACAAACAGCGCAGAAAAAAAATGCAGATTTTATTATCCCTTGTCCAGTATAACTCGAGATATGAGATATCAGATTCTCTCGTCAATAATATTTCCTCAGAACGTTCTGTTGTTCTATTAAAGTTGGACAAATAAGGCAATGAATCTATTAACTTTGGAGTGAGCAGGAGGTGGTGAAGATGGAGTGGGAGGATGGGAAAAAGGGGGGTGGGGGGAGGTGTGAGGGGAGGGGGCGGGTGCTTGTGAGGAAAAACAAAAGTAGAAAGAGGTGAACGGAGGCGTGAGAGACGAGGTAGATGGTGAGGAAGAAAAGAGGAATAGAAAGAGAGGGAACGGAGGAATGAGAAGAGAAGGTGGAAGAAAAGAGGAGGAGGAAGAAGTAAAGGATAAGAAGAGGAGCAGGGGAAGGATTGGCGGGTGGAGAGAGGAGGAGGAGAAGAGAAAGAGGAGGGGAGTGGTATGAAAGAAGAGGTAGATGAGGAGAAAGATGAAGAATAGAAAGACAGGGAGCGGAGAGATGAGAAGAAGAGGAGGAGGAGGGAGAGGTAAAGGAGAAGAAGAGAAAGAGGGGGAAGGAGAATTGGGTGGAGAGAGGAGAAGGAGAAAAGGAAGAGGCAGAGGGGGGAGGTGGTGGTTTGGTAAGAAAGAAGAGGAGGAGGAGGAGGAGAAAGAGGACGGGAGACAGACTCCCAGGTCTTGACGTAGGACGCAGCTTCATTCTATTATCAGGCAGGTAACAGCAGGAGGTCAGCTCAGCTCCCGCCGTCAGCTTGACAGTTGAATGACAGCAGAAGAGATGGAGAGGCAGATTGAAGAAGGGGAAAATTGATATATAATTTGCTACGAACATAATTGAAACTCCTCTCCTCGTAACCCTCTTCCCCTTTGATATACCTCCTCTCTCTCTCTCTCTCTCTCTCTCTCTCTCTCTCTTCACCTCTTGTACCCATCCCCCCCCCCTTTGATACACTCTCTCTCTCTCTCTCTCTCTCTCTCTCTCTCTCTCTCTCTCTCTCTCTCTCTCCTTCACCTCTGTAACATCCCCTCCCTTTGATACACTCTCTCTCTCTCTCTCTCTCTCTCTCTCTCTCTCTCTCTCTCTCTCTCTCTGCATCCCTCTTGTGGCCCTTGATATCTCTCTCTCTCTCTCTCTCTCTCTCTCTCTCTCTCTCTCTCCCTCTTCCCTTGATCTTCACCTGTGGCGTCCCCCTTCCCCCTTGATCTCTCTCTCTCTCTCTTCTCTCTCTCTCCTCTCTCTCTCTCTCTCCTCTCTCCTGTATGTCCTGTTTCCCCCTTGATATACCTCTCTCTCTCTCTCTCTTTCTCTCTCCTGTACCCTGTGGCCCCCTTCCTTCCCTCTTGATCTCTCTCTCTCTCTCTCTCTCTCTCTCTCTCTCTCCTCGGGAAAATCATTCCCTCCCTCTCAAAGATCCTAACAAAGTGCCCCCTTCCTTATGCACCCAACCCCCTCCCGTCTTCAATCTGTATGTCAATTTCCTTATGGAATGAGCAATGGACGTTGGAGATGAAATCTGGTGATGAAGGTTTTATGTAAGGCCTTCTTCTTCTTCTTCTTCTTCCTACTTCGTTTGGACTGCGATGAATTTTAGCTGGGGAGAAAATAAGGAGGCTCCACAACTTGAACCGCGCGGTTCAAAACAATGAGACTCCGTATAAAAGGAATGGGAGATGGCGATTATGATGCAATCGCCAATTGCTTTGTTTTGCGACGCCTTGTATGGGAGTCCAGCAGATTGAAATCTGGTAACATGATTTGGTGAAGTCTCTCCTTTCTGGGTGATGATGTAATTTTGCGGTATGAGAAGTTTTTATGTAGAAACTTCAGCTTCATTTCATATATTTTTTTTTTCATTCGGGCATCGAAGCATATTAGGGAATTGTTTTGATATAAATTGATTAATAATAATAATAATAATAATAATAATAATAATAATAAGAAGAAGAAGAAGAAGAAGAAGAAGAAGAAGAAGAAGAATAGGCATTTGTTTGCAGAAAAACAACCTTCGTTTTGAAAGAAAAAGAGAAGAGGAAGAAAAAGGATTTGTCAAAAATTCAGGAGATACTGAAACTACGAATTAGGAATAAAAATAATACTTGCCACACGAAGAAGAAGAAAAAGAAGAAGTTTGTTAGAGAAAGAATCTTTATGTGACAGAGGAAGCGCAAAGAAGAAGAAGAAGAAGAAAAACAACAACAACAACAACTAGAAAAACAACGAAGACTCCTGACTGGTGAATAACATGACGGATAAAAATGCTTTGATTGGCATATTATGAGACGTAAGTCATCACAGTAGATAAATGGCTGTTCCTCCGAGCTTTTACCTGTGTTCCAATCGAGGCCACCTTCATCCAGGAAGACCCCATAGAGAGACTGACACCAACCAGCCAGTCAGTAAACCAGTCAGTCAACCAGTCAGTCAGCCAGTCAAACGCCATACTTGCCTGTCCCCTATGGACGTGCGCATGTGACTTAACGTCTTCGGTATAGCAAATAAGGCAACTAATGAGATGTTGTTCTGCATCACGGCCAGCTGTTATGAACCTGGATATGACTTTTACGGAGATGGATGAGACGGTACAGATAGATGGGTGAGTGAAAGGATGAGGATAGGGAATATATATAGGGGATGCCAAGTAAGGGATAATGAGAGATGGATGATAGGTGTAAGGTGGAAGATGTGTGGAGGGAGTCGGTGAAAACTTAACCTTGTGATGCAAATTGGTTGGGTTCGTGCTGTGATGATGTGGAGATAATTTGCCGTAGACGGTCCTCCCGAAATTGTGTGTTTGTTTATATATGTACAGTATGTATGTATGTATGTATGTATGTATATAGATACATATATATATATGATATTTATGTTATATATTTACATATATATATATATATATATATATATTATATATATATATATATATATATATATATATATATATATATATATATATATATATATATATATGTTTGTGTGTGATGTACAACTGAATCACGAAAATTTGGAACGTGATGAATATATAAATAAAGGCAAATGTCACGAAGGAGGTATATATATGTGTGTGTGTGTATATTTTATATACATATATTTACAGTATATATATTATGTGTGTGTTTACGTATCATTTTTGAGCAATGGAAATGATAATCTAATACGTTTTTATCCCAGGGCAAAGGAGACGAGAACATATATATTAATATTATATGATTACAAGGTAACCGTACCTGCAAGCAAGCACTGTTATGGTTAGGAAGATATAATAACGTCCCTTACTTTGAAAATGATCAACACACACAACCAAAAAATATAATGGAAGCAGGTAGTCACGAGACGGCAAAACGCGTTGCAAATAATTATATCGGGAAAACATTGCCGGGAAGCATGCAAACGCACTCGCTGCCTTGAACAGCGATGGCAGCGCAGATAATAGCAGCTAACGCCTTATCTCTAGCTATATCTTGACAACCAAGAAGGTTTAGGATGTCTTTGAGTGCCTGCTTTGTGATTTGTCTGTGGCTCTCGCCGAATCTGGTGGCTGGCTGGCTGCATTTTGTCTCTTCATCGCATACCAGCGAGGCAGTGTGTGTTTGTGTGTGTGTGTGTGTGAGTGAGTGTGTTTATGTGTGTGTGTGTGTGTGTTCTCGACGTTGATGTCTCCCGCAGAGGTTTTCTCTGTAGGATTGGGCGAATAAGCATTCACCAATATGTCAGCAGTGAAACTCGAGCGTGGTAAAAGAGTTCGTTGAGTATAATGGCAGTGTTTTGGACTTCAATGTCAGTGATATATCTCTCATTTACTTATACACACACACACGTATATATATATATATATGTTATATTATAGTATATATATATATATATATATATTTATATACATATAAATATATATAGATATATATATATTATAAAGCAAACATTTCTTATATATAGATAAAGCAAACTCCGTAAAGCCTAAAGGAAATTTATATAGCATTCGAAGGAACCATCACCTTTCCTCCTCAGAATTCAACTTAAGATGAAGGGAGATGGTCCTTTTGAAAGCTAAATATATTTTAATTTCTTGCTATGTGGTGATATATATATACATACTGTATATATGGTTATATAAATATATATATATATATATATATATATATATATATATATATATATATATATATATATATATATATATATATATATATGCAAGTGCCTGTTCATAAGAATATTCTTCAGCACAATGCATACACCGTGTGAGTTCACCCATGAAATTATTCGAGCTACAAAAGCTAAAAATATTGTGACGGTTCTGATAACCACTGGTTTCACATCCTGACGTAACCTGCTGCTTCAGGTTAGCAGGGAGCGAGAGGCGGCGATCAGTAATCCGAATAACGGCGGCTGCTGCTGCTGTGCCGTAGCGTTACACTTCGTGACGTCAGAGTCTCCCTCAAGCCCAGTTTTTGCGGCCCAAGAAAGCAAGAAAGTAGTGGAGTCTCGGAAGGACGGGCAGTCTCTCGCCATACCCGCTCAGGCGCTCTTAGCTACTGCCAAGTGCGCCCACTGACCTTTCCTTTTCACCAAAGATGAAATTTTCGCCGGAGGCTCCCCAGTGGTTCTGACCTGTTATTTTGGGACTTCAGAGCACAGAGGCATTCATTTTCATCATGATTTTCTGCATTCGAGATAGTTATTTTTAAGAGAATAACTTGAGTGCTTCTTCAAAGCTCCTACCTCCCTATCATTATCGGAATTGCCCTCAATATGCTCGAGTCGAAGGGTGACTGGGAAAAGTGGAATCTGTCATGTTTTAATTTTACTTGTTTTTTTTTTGTCGGATAGTAGAAATAATGGCAGAAGTGTCAGCATCAGTAAAAGTTTCACATTAGTTGCATGATGATATAGATAGCTATATGATGATATAGAATTAAATCTTTTAAATCTATAAGAACCTACTCTCAAGTTTTTCTGTGGCATTTATGAAACGTAAAATATTCACGCTTTTATTATCTATTAAACTAAATTTTCTTATTTCCACCTTCGGGTGGCTTTGAGACAAACGTATATCGTGTTCTATTATTGCTTTCAAGCGTGCTTTTAGTAATGATATAATTTTAATAATAGGCAAATCAATCTTACTCATTGCACCATGCGAGCAGTGGGCATTAAATTGAGTACAGGGTTGGGAAAAAAATAACCCAAAAAAATAGCTTCCATGACCATAACAAAGAAACTAATCTGTTCTTTTTCTTTGCATGTTTAGCTCCTTGGATGGATGTATAGAAGTATATTCTAGAAATTCACACACATATATATATATGTGTGTGTGTATATATAAATGTGTGGTGTATATATATATATATATATATATATATATATATATATATGTATATGTGTGTGTATGTATGTATATATGTACACACATAAATGTATGTACATATATATGTTTAGTGTGTATATATATATATATATATATATATATATATATATATATATATATATATATATATAAACACTAGAAAAGCTGAAATTCTGAACATTACTTCCTAAACCCCGTTAGCATTCACATCAGCATGAGGCTTCAGGGAGCTCCTCCCCGTAACTCCTAAATCTCGAGTTCTTTTTTAGCAAAGTGACAACGATGTGAGACCGAATGAAGTGTGTACCGGAGTTACCAACGAGTTCGTTAATTACGATTCATTAGCTGTGCCGGGCAAATTAATATGAGCCGCGGCACAGCTCTGCAAGACAGGGAGCTCTGTCCAAACCTGTCTTTTTTTTTTTTCTTTCTTTTTCTATTGTCTTGTTTTTCGCTCTGTCGTTTCGCGTTCCTCTGCGGTCTTGCTGGATCAAGAACTGGAATGAAATGAGAAAAGGGGTTTTTGTTTTTATAGTAATGGGACGAAATGAGCTAATTGTAAGAAAAGGGTCCTTGATTTTACAGTAGTGGGATAGAATGAGATAATTGTAAGAAAAGGGTCCCTTACGTTTAGAAAAATGGGATCAAATGAGATAATTATCAGAAGAGGGCTCTTGTTTTTAAGTAATGGGATAAAATGAGATAATTATAAGAAAAGGGGCCTTGCTTTTATAGTAAAGGGATAAAAGGAGTTAATTGTAAGAAAATGGCCCTTGCTTTTATCATAAAGGGCCATTGCTTGTATGGTTATGTGATAAAATGAGAATAATTATTAGAAAAGGCCCTTGCTTTTGCAGTAATGGGACAAAATGAAAATAATTATAAGAAAAGGGACCTTGCTGTTACAACTACAGGATAAAATGAGATGATTATAAGAAAGGGACCCTTGATTTTACAGTTATAGGATAAAATGAAAATGAGAAAAAGGCTCTTGTGTTTACAGTTATGGGATAAAATGAGATAATTACAAGAAAAAGGTCCATGCTTTTACACTGAGTAACTTATTGTCAAATGATAAGGAAGAAAAGTAAAGGTGCCACCGTAGCTTAAGTAAGTCATAGGCAACAGACTAACTTTTTAACGATTAGAACACAAAAGTAACTCAAGGAAACAGTCGCCTGCTGATTGATAATCTGGGCGAGTATAGCAAGATTCAATATGATTCTGATTTTACAGAACTTTTGCCTGCTTTTTACTTAAGACTCTCCGTGAAGAGAAAGATGTTTAGTATGCCTTCAATCCCTCGACTCGCGTCGAGCTATGAAAGGAATTTCATGAGCCAAATATTTCAAATACACTGTAAAAATGAAAAGTTATAGGTTTTTCAGTAACACCTTATAAAATTAATAGATGATGTTTTACTATGATGCAGGTGAGTTTTATATTCATCTAATACACTCAGAGTTTTAGATATCCCCTCAGTATGTAATTAATAAACATTTTTTTATTAATTTATCTTCCTGTTTCTCTTGCGCCACGAATTTCCAATCTTTAAATCTTCAAGAAATCTTTCGCTTTTCCCTCAAGATATATCTGACTTTTTTTTATCACAAGTTACCTTGCTATCATAGATTCCAAGGGCTTTATCTCTCTTAAAGGCTTATTTAATTTATTCCCTCTAATATGTCGCCTAGAAATATCTCGACTGCTTCCATCGGGAGATACCTGACCCATGTCTAATTATTAGGTTCCAAGGCAGACTTTCCCCCAAGATTACTTCAGCATTATTTCTCAGTATTCTTGGAAACCAGTTTGATATATCTGTTATGTTTAAACATTTAAAAGATTTACTTCATCCAGGTTTTTTTTGCAACTTCATTTTAACTCAACATTTTCGTATTTCCGTTATTTACAAACCCCAGTGGCTTGTTCTATTCGTGCATCATCAAAAAAGCAACTGTAAATCTTGTTTTCTCTTGACATCTGCCACCTTTCTTTTACTGAAACATTTCGCTTCCGTTTATCACTGAAAATCATTCTCAGTCTTCTCACTCAGATTCCTTCTGGATTTTTAACCTGTTATATTTTTCCATCTCATTTTACCCAGAGTTGCATGGAGTATTTCCATGAAAGGATAAACATCCTTATTTCAACTAGAAACATAACAATGACTGTTTCATATACAGTGACCTTCTTCCATTGCATATCGTTCCGAGACTCCCGTCCTTACTTTCACTACAGAATCTACGGACAAATGAATTTAAGTAAAGAACAGCTGTGAAAATCATGCACCACACGTATATAAGATATGCCTATAAATGAAAGCAAAACAAAGAAAGGGGAAACTGTATCTTTCAGTTTAGTGAAATAATAATTAGATAATAGGTGACTAAAGACTATAACATGAACGTTATTTAATCACAAATAAATTAAATATATAAAATGGAGAAGGTGATTTTCACATTCATTCAAGAACTCACCGCCTGTCAAAGAACGCTAAGAGAAGAAAAAAGTAAATAAAAAGGTAAATGAATAAGGAAAATAAATAAGCCACAAATCAGACCAAGAACACTTTGTGCTCGCCATTTGTCAAGGCGTACAAAAGCAACGAAGGGACAGATCGACAAACGAAAGCGAAATCAAAGCGAGGGACGAGACATCAACCCGTGTGTGGCAGAGGACGCGAATGTACCATCATTAGCAGATTGGCGATGTAACCAGCGGGATGTTGGCGCCTCTAGAAGCGAGGTAATTCGACCTCCTCCACACCTGCTCCTCCATTTTACTTCCTCCTCACTTTCCTACTTTCATTTCCCTGCCATCTAGCACGTCGTTCTCCGCATGCTTTTATCTTGGATTTTTCATTTTAATGATCTTTTTACGCGTCGACATTTCAACGATTTTTTTTTTTTTATTCTTTGTGCAGACTTTCGCTCGCCGCTTTGGCATGTACTGGGTTTTTTTTATCGAGTGCTTTACGTGACACTTTGAGTATGTGTATATATATTTATACACATATATGTAATAATAGTATATGTATGTATATATATATATATATATATATATATATACATATATATATATATATATATATATATATATATATATATATATATATATATATATATATATAAAAAATAAAACTCAAGTTCTGTCTTTCATAGACAAGAATCATTCTAAATTTTCAGATTATATTTTTGTAGCTGTTCACTCACTAACTGTTTATTGCTATCGTCTTTGCTTTTATGTACTATACGCCTCCTAAGACTATCTTCTAAATTTGTCCAATTGCCTTTTATATTTAAATACAGAAAAGAATTTACCTCTTATTTATTAACGTGCCAGTGCATATATCTACCTATTTCCCTCCAAAGTTACTCCTACTTTCATCAAATTCTCTATTTTTTCACAGACGAGAATATCTGTATTTCATTTTTTACGATTTTTCTTTTTCACATCCTCTCCCCTTTCCGCCAATTACATTTCACGTCTTTATATTTTTCTTTAATGTTATCTCGCATGCTCTTCTGTTCCACGTAACTATTAAGAAAACGTCTTCATTTGTGTTTTGTATTGTTATTGGATTATTGCGTTTTAAATGTTTCCGCTGTCAGAGATGAAAAATCAAGTTGTTGCTACTGCCTGACAGGGTTAATTTTATGTGAACTTAAGCAACTGTTAGCTTGGTCTGCACTTGGATTGATGACCACTAATTGATGCCAGTTGTTGTCGTCTTGTAAACTCCCTGGATCACAAATGATGCTCTCAATAGCAATTTGGAAGTGTGGGTGGAGACGCAATGGGTAACATTGATGCAAGGAAAACAGAGTGAGTGATTAATTGTTAAAGGCCTGACTATTCCCTCTTTATAGCGGATAAATTCCTGTTACATCGTTCCACAAGTTGTTGATTAGACACTTGCAGCTGGTCTTAGGTCACTGGTAAGGGCTAATAATGGCTCGTAATAAGCTGAAGCCAACAGACACATTAAGAAAACACCAATGAAATTTAGATTACTTATCAATTTCCCCTGTTGATGATGCTATAACATGGGCCAGTCAATATATATATACATATGTATATAAATATATATATATATATATATATATATATATATATATATATATATATATATATATATATACTGTACATATAGTTTAGTCAAAATACAAGGTTTTTCATTTATATAATTGTTTATATAGGTTTTTAAATTGATATTTGTATACTGTATGCTTACAAACGAACGCACACACACAATCACACACACACACTATATATACAGTATATATATATATATAATATATAAATTATAATATATATATATATATATATATATATATATATATATATATATATATGTATGTATGTATGTATATGTATGTCGTCATACACACACTCACACGACTCCCAATTCTTCTTTCGCTGCCTAATATATTCTTTACGTCAAATTAAAAGAAATTAAAAGAAATTTACGTAACAGAGTACTTAGTAAATAATCAGCGACCAAATTCATTTTGTTAGCTTTTAACAAGTCTCTGCTGTATAACAAATTAGTCCATTAGCATTCTTGCACCTACTTTTATAGTATAACTCGTACATGTATTTTTCTCTGACAGTGATGGAGAGAGAGAGAGAGAGAGAGAGAGAGAGAGAGAGAGAGAGAGGACTTGATTAGCTCTTGGAGGTAGATGCCCAGGTCATATACAAAGAAAGGCAAAGAGACCAAGAAAACTAGAGAGAGAGAGAGAGAGAGAGAGAGAGAGAGAGATTTATAAATCAGCGAAAGAGGAAGAATGAAGAAACAGACACAAGAAATAATTCGAGAGACAAAAACTGAACAACTAACTTACTACGTATGTATGAGAGAGAGAGAGAGAGAGAGAGAGAGAGAGAGAGAGAGAGAGAGAGAGAGAGAGAGAGAGAGAGAGAGAGCGGGCTTAGATAATTCGTGAAGTCAAGGGAAAAGATAGAGTGAGCAAAGCGACAGAAAAGATGAGCAAGACAGGCTAACAGACAGGCGGACAGACTATTTTAGTCCGTGTGAGAATGTGAGAAAGAGAAAGAGACAGCGTGACTTCGATAACCCAAGGAAAAATAAAGACTGAGGGAAAAAAAAAAGGAGAACAGATAACAGAATCGTAGAAACGGATTTGGACTTGCTGTTTAATGCGTAGAGAGAAAGGAGGAGAGACAAAAACTGAGAGAGAGAGAGAGAGAGAGAGAGAGAGAGAGAGAGAGAGAGAGAGAGAGAGAGAGAGATGTACATACAAAGACTGAACAAAAAAAGGAGAACAGATAAGAGAACCAGACAAAAGGACGGACTTGCTTACTTAATGCGTGAGAGAGAAGAAGAGAGACAATAACTGATAGAGAGAGAGAGAGAGAGAGAGAGAGAGAGACAAAAACAGATAGAGAGAGGGACAAAAACAGAGAGAGAGAGAGAGAGAGAGAGAGAGAGAGAGAGAGAGAGAGGAGAAATGTTCTTCTTTCTGTTGTCAAGAAAGAACGCGGGCATTGTAGCGCGCGTCTCGACGAGCACACCATGAATATTCCGATGTGCTATTAAGCTTGGTCTGGGCGTGTGAGTGACGCGGCGGGCTACGCTACCTGACAGGTGACACGGGCTATTCTCTTAATTGGTGCGCAAAACATCAGTGAAAACAGCGAGGGCACGTCACAGGCCTGCCACGGACGCCCTGGGTTGTTGGAGGAGGGAACCGAAGTGTTTTGAGGGACGGCGGAGGTGGTGGGCATCGGTGGGGGAGAGGGAGGTGGGGGGACGTCGAGGCTGAGGTGGTGGTATGGTTTGGATGCTCCGTGGAGTGTAAATGGGGATTGAGACTGGAGGAGGAAGGAGGGATGTTGCAATGAGGAGGAGGAGGAGGAGGGGAGGAGGGGGGGGGGGTAGGAGGGGGATTAGAGGGGTTCGTTAACGGGAGGAGATTCACATCCTCTCACCCTGTAAGTAGAGCAACATCTGCTAACTTAAGCCCATGCCACTTACCCCAGGATGTTCTCCGTACACCACTGATGTTAGGTGACGTGATGAACATCATTAGTATGGATAAACGAAGAACGCACGTAATGAAAAGTCTCCAGATACTAGGAAAATAAACTAGCATGCTGATTACTCATTCCGACAGTTATGAATTCCTTACGATTTTTGATGGACGGTTATGCTCATGCGTTAAGTCACTTACATGATGCTGTTAGATTTATTTTCGAATTAACCGAGCTTTATATTATTGGTTCATCGAAAAACGAGGCTTGATGGTGTTCTGT
Source organism: Macrobrachium rosenbergii (assembly GCF_040412425.1). NCBI lineage: Eukaryota > Metazoa > Arthropoda > Malacostraca > Decapoda > Palaemonidae > Macrobrachium > Macrobrachium rosenbergii. The sequence goes on along the minus strand of NC_089761.1, from coordinate 26,385,583 downwards.
GAAGATTATTTCCAAGGAAAAGGAGTTCAGGCTTGTTACACATGACTCCTTGTAATCTGAAATAATAATAATAATAATAATAATAAAAGTTAATTATGTCTTTGTGTAACCAGACCACTGAGCTGGTTAACAGCTATCCTGGGGCTGGCCCGAAGGATTAGATTTATTTTACGTGGCTAAGAACCAACTGGTTACCTAGCAGCGGGACCTACAGCTTATTGTGGAATCCGGACCACATTATGACGGGAAATGAATTTCTATCACCAGAAATAAATTCCTCTAATTCTTCATTGGCCAGTCGGAGAGTCGAACGCTGGGCCAACAGCGTGCCAGCCGAAAGCTCTACCGTGGCGAAATATTTTTTAAAGCGCTTATCAGCCGAACTATTGCATTGAGGTACAACTCTGATTTACCAAAAAATATAATGCGGCCCCCATACTTACATAGCAGAAACGAATCATCATTTGGGTTGCCAGGAATTCAGTGCATTATATTAAGAACAACTGAATCCTCAGTTACATAAACAGCCTTCCAGTGGTGTAGCATATTCAGTCACTGATCAGTTAAAAATACCTAAATTGGTATGACTCATTAAACATGTAGGTGATAGTTTCTGATCTAAGAAACGAGGACCAACAGACTTGAGCTCAAAAGATGTATGTAAAGCTAGTAATCGATCAACTTATGACCTCTGATTCAAAAACAAGCAAAAAGAGTTGACTGATTCAATAATCAATTGGTCTATGGCCTACGATTCAGGAAACAAAAAGAGTGAACTGATTCAAGAATTTTTGTCACATCCCCCATAACATTTTTTATATTCACAAGTATAAAGCCACAAATATCGTTTGATATCTAATTCACCATAACTCGGGAGTAACTCACACTCTTTCTTGATGGCTCAGTGATCAAAGGTCACTGTGCATCGTTGTTTGCCCAACCAGGCGGCATGGCAGTTCGAATCCCACTGGTGGCTAAGCGCTTATCAATTATGATTCCCTTTGGTGTAAATTATTCCTGAAGTATAGTGAATTGGACATCAAACGACATTTATGGTTCAGTATTTGTGAATAACTGATTCAAGATAATGGAAATAACAGGCAGTGTTCAATCACACTTGAAGAACATTCATCGAATCGTAAATAATTACAGAATCGTGAAGCAGATCATAACATGCATTACATTACATACATCCATTACAGACGCTACATAAAAATCCATCAAATATAAGAGATGGCCATTGATTCGTGATGCATAAAAGAATGGATATAGATTTCCCGAGCACGTTTATATTTTTGATGAAATGTCGTGACAGGGAACCTATTCTTCAACCCATAAAAATGAATTTCTTAACATCGTGACCGGCGGCGCCTGGCTTCGAACTCGGGGCCTTGTCGGATAACGTCCGTCGGTATTGATTTCCATGTGCCTGGGTGTATCGAGGAAATCGCTATTTCTACTACTATTACTACTACTAATACCTGTAGTTTTGTCTTGCTTTTATTCGGTTGTCTGAATTTTTGTGGCTGTCTTCTTTGTTTCTTTCTGTTGCCTTGCGTGTTTTACACACACACACACACACACACACACACACACATATATATATATATATATATATATATATATATATATATATATACACAGTATATATATATAGTATATATTATATAATTATATATATACTGTATATATATATATATAATTATATATATATATATATATATATATATATATATATATATATATACTGCATATATATATATATATATATATATATATATATATATATATATATATATATATATATATATATAAAAGTGAATCACGAAAATATGGAACGATGAATATATGAATAAAGTCAAAGTCCACGAAGGAAGAGAAGCAATGGCGTGCTGCAAGGCCTTTCGACTTATAGTCCTTTACACTCCATTGTTTCTCTTTCCTTCGTGGATTTTGTCTATATATTTATATACATATTATATACTGTATATAGATACATACATATGAGATTTTCAGTCGAGAAACATGCCAAGTGCCATTTTTAAAATAAATTGAATTAAAAATCCTTTGGCCCAGGATGGTGCTTGGCATGCTTCTCGACTGAAAGGCTCATATATATATGTATATATGTGTTGGTGTGTATACATACATACATACATACATACATACATACATATATATATACATATATATGTATGTGTGTATATTTTGTGTAGAGTTTGCATGCTAAATCAGTTTTCCCTTTTCATTTGGAGGGTATTTACATCTCCCCACATTTAACCTTTATTATATATATGTGTGTGTACATACATACATATTTATAATATACACATATATGTATGTGTGTATTTTTGTAGAGTTTTCATGCTAAATCAGTATTTTTGTAGAGTTTTCATGCTAAATCAGTTTCCCTTTTCATTTAGACGGTATTTACACCTCCCCACATTTATCCTGTCTTGTTCTTTTTCATTTAGGTAGTGAAGTTATGCAATAAACTTCTGATTGACTTTTCAGTTAATATTTATGAATAAGTAGAGCCTTGCCTCTTTGTCTCAGATACATTACATCGAATGAGATCGGTTAAATATATGTTTTTTCAATACACTACACTGTTGTGACTTCTTCCTTTATATGTATGTATATATATATATATATATATATATATATATATATATATATATATATATATATATATATATATATATATAAATATTGTATATATACATATGTATTTTTGTTTCATCATCATGCGTTTTATTCCCATTGGAGGGTAACACTTACATGCAAAGCAGACGAGTGTTGGTTGGTAATAAGGAAGACAAGTTGAAGAAACTGGTAAAAAAGTTTGGAAATGTCTGTACAAATCGTGAAAGTAAGCGAATGTCAGCAAGAGAGAAATGTTATGGATAAATGAAAACTAAGAGAAATGAACGTCAGTAGTCTTAGGAAGAACAGACATCATTATTTTAACAGTTAGTAGTTAGGAAAAAAGTGTCAAAGAGTTTCAGTGAAAAGAAACAAGTAAAAAGATACGCCGATGTTTCTTCGGCGCAATCGAGTTTTCTGTACAGCCGCTACAGCTTATAATCAAGGCCACCGAAATTGGATCTATCTTTCGGTGGTCTCGGTATAATGCTGTAAGAGCCGCGGGCCATGAAACTTTAACCACGGCCCGGGGGAGGCCTGTACTATATTGTTGCCAGAAGCACGATTATGGCCAACTTTAACCTTAAATAAAATAAAAACTGCTGAGGCTAGAGGGCTGCAATTTGGTATCATTGATGATTGGAGGATGGATGTCCTCCCTCAGATCTTAAAATCTACTGAGGCTAGAGGGCTGCAAATTGGTATGTTGATCATCCACCTTCCAGTCATCAAACATACCAAACTGCAGCCCTCTATCATCAGTAGTTTTTATTTTATTTAAGGTTAAATTTAGCCATAATCGTGCATCTGGCAACGCAACAACACAGGCCACCACGGCCGACTGAGAGTTTTATGGGCCGCGTCTCATACAGCATTACACTGAGCCCACCGAAAGATAGATCTGTTTTAGGTGGCCTTGATTATATATATACGCTGTAGCGGCTGTACAGAAAACTCGATTGCGCCTAAGAAACTTTGGCGCATTCTTACTTGTTTTCTTATGTGGTGGGAACCCGAATAACAAACGTGCAAACAGCTTAGTTCCCATTTGGAGAATGTTACAAGTAAGAAGTTTGTTTCTCTTTGGTGATGAAAACTTCGCTGGTATGTTTGCACACGAGTATCAACAGATATGCAAAAGAGTCTTGGGTAAATGTATTCTGACAGGCAGATCTGATCATACGTACAGAAACAAATTCCAAACACATTAAAGCAACGTATATGAGACGAGATTACCAGACGATTATCTATAATAACTTGAATTCTTGCATTGCTACAGCTAATATATTTCCCTCGACTCAGAGAGAGAGAGAGAGAGAGAGAGAGAGAGAGAGAGAGAGAGAGAGAGAGAGAGAGAGAGAGAGAGAGAAAGGCGCACTTTCCTTTGCTCTGCCACTCACAAATTGAGTTCCTTTTAATTAGGGAGACCCATTCCTTTATCGTATGTTCATCTGTGTTCATAATCCCATTTGACGTTCTCTCCGGCAGCAAATATTTATCGCCCATGTAAATCTCCAACATAAATCTCCCGCGTAAATCTCCTCCCTCCCTCCCTCCCTCCCTCATCATCCCCAACTATACATCTGCCACTAATCGTCCCAGTCGGTATCTAGTTAACCAGCTCTTTTATAACCCAGCTGACAGGCATCTTATAAAGCCTTATAGTAGGTGAATGCAAATCTCTCTTTCGACTCGCTCTCTGCCGGGCACAGCACAGGTGTGAACTGATTATGAGTGTGTTGCACTTTCTTTTGCCGAGTTGTTTATTGCGTAGGAAATTGTTTTCACTTTCGTGTTCAGATGAAAGGGCTTGATTCGGGGGATGGGCTGTGTATGATCGTTTCGGTCAAAGGTTTGAGAAGGCCGGGGCTGAATGAATTCCATGTGTGGATACAGAAGACTTCTTGAAGCAGAGATGGATGAATTATTCAAAGGACGGAAATAGCCAAGTGGTTTTGTAGTCTGTAAATAAACATACATATTGATTATTCGTCATCGATAAAAGCTGATCATGTAGGCAAGAGATCATTACTCAAATATAAAATTTGATGATATTTTTGCAGCTTTAGGCCTCAGATAAATAAACATCATCATCATCATCAACAACAACTCCACGTAACGCAAAGGGCTTCTGTGAAACTCCGCCACTCTTATCTTTCCTGTGCTTTCTCTTCCACGAATCTCCACTCATCTCCAGCATCCCTTCTCATATTCTCCATCCAAGTAGGTCTGAGTCTCCCAACTCTTATGGTGCCAACAGGAGTCAGACTGACAATAACACTTGCTATTTTCCCGAGGGTTGTCGGAAAATATGATTGTTTCTAGTTGGAAGTCCTCTGAAGCGTTGGATAATAACGCACAGACACCGATTATATATATATATATATATATATATATATATATATATATATATATATATATATATATATATATATATTAATGTGTGTGTTTTGTGTGCTCGTGTTTACCACCGAAATAGTTAATGGTATACTAAAATAGAATAGAAGTAGTCATAATCTTTTTAATACAATTTGATGTGACTGAATCACCAGTGAATTTAAAGTTCTTCATGCCCAGAAAAACTGAAACACTGTCGTGTAGATTTCTGCAAAATCGTTGGAGTTTATTCCATACTTTCGGGTAATTTAATGAAATATCTAGTTAATGAAGCCAGATATGTCGCTTAGCTTATCTGCATTGGATTACAATAATCCCAAACTACTTCTATTTTATAAGAATCTGAATATTACCTTGTACTTTATATTAACCTAAAATCATGATTTTTTTTCAGCAGTTTAAAAATTATTTTGCTGCTGAAGATCATCAATGAATGTTGTATATTTTTGCGCAAGTATTTATGCTAGTATACGTGTATATATTCCGCATATACTATGATGGGAAGTCCCTTTATTACCCTGGACACTTTGCTTATAAAAAAAACTATAATATTTTAGATATTGAAAAATGACTACTCATGAAAAATCATGAATGAAAAGTTATTTACGTACTTGCTTATTAACACAAGCATTTACTTGCATATCTGAATTAACCTAAGAACGTTGAACTGTTGAGGACTAGAAAATTAAAGAAAAAAAAAAAACATGCCTCCTTTATACTTCGTTCAAGCACACTACAGAAATATGTTTTAGCGTATTGATATTTTCTAACCTCCAGTTTTAAAATTTAAAAATTTATTTTTGGAGATTGCAGACATCAAATTTATAAAAGCCCAATGTCCTTCACATGCAATATCGTCTTCTTATCCCATTTGACATCAGCAAATAAGCCAAGTTCCGGAACAGGATCTCTCCTTTCCTTCCTTAGAAACCGAGGAGGTCCCTCCCGATTCCCTTGGGTGTATCCCCCCCCCAGGCCCACTCCCCGTCCTCAGGGCACCCAGCCCTCAGGGAACCGCCCCCCCAGGACCCCGCCTCCATCAACCTATAATCTCACAAGGACAAAGTCAGGAGTCTAAATCATGAATGACTGTCAAATCACCATGATTCCACGTACACGACTGTCCTCCTTCTCCTCCTCCCCCTGCCCATCCTCCTCCTCCCCCGTCCACCCCGTCACTCCCACCCCATCCCCCACGCCCTTCCCCAGACCTCCATCTCGATTATGGGCGGGGTTCTGAGTAATTACAGACAAGACAGCGATGGATGAAGACTTAATCCCTACCTCGGACGGCTCAGGTGTCGTCCTCCCTTCGTCGAAATGATAGGCTGACGAAGATTGGCGAATCCTTCGGCCCTGCAGATCATCGTCATCATACGGGGTCTCCATCATCATTAGGGATCTCATGAAGGAGGAGATGGTCCGTCACTGGCAGCAGCAGCAGGAGCGGGGGAGGGGAGGGCGGCTGGTAACGCATGATGTATAATCATCGCTCTCAAATTTCCGTAACTTTCTTGAAGTCTGTCGTAAGAGTTTTGTATGTATGTATGTATGTATGTATGTATATATATATATATATATATATATATATATATATATATATATATATATATATATATATATATGTATATATATTTACATATATACAGTGAAAGTATATAAGGTTGAGTTGACAAAGGGCAAGCAGTATGCATTGTAGTAGAGGGTTCTGATGCCCTGTTGATGAGTATTCTTTGTGGATGAAAGAAAGGGCAATGTTATGAAGTTTATGCACACACGGTTCATACTAGATTCTACACACACACACACACACACACACACACACATATATATATATATATATATATATATATATATATATATATATATATATATATATATATAATATGTGGTATATATGTGCATATATATATTATCTATATATATATATATATATATATATATATATATATATATATATATATATATATATATATATATATATATATATATATGGATATTCAGTGTGTTTCCTTTTGCATTAAACAGAATCAGAATCTTATAAATTTGTTCTTTTGAAGTAGAAGAGACTAGATTGGCTGACAGAAAATCATTCAAGATCCTCAATGATCAGAGGAATGATCAAAGCAGGTAAAGCACTAAAGACGCTTTCAGTGTCCCTACGCTATATTCTGTAAATGGAAACTAAATGCTAAAAAGACTGAAAGAAAAATAAGATTCTAGACGGTACCCCGTTCCGATGCGCTTATTTTCACAGCTCTGTGAATTTCATGCGTAAGTCTTCCGGTGAGATTCGTGAGTAACATTGCATTTCTCATAATCAGTTTAAGGGAAGAAAAAGTATGAAATCAGAGGTTTCTTTACAGGACTATATTAGAGGGGGCAAGAATATTCTAAATTTAAATGGCAATGCTGATGATTTGCAAAATGGAACCTTGTATTTTATGTAACGTTTGTATTGGCTACAGAAAAAGGTACGCTTGATTTTAAGAGTCCCGATATACAGAATGAAACGGAAAGGCATTGATTTTCTATCCTTTTTATCCTTGATCCAACTTTGGTTTTTCTATCGTTCTGTCTTTAATCCTACTTTTCTTTCAAATATTTCATTTGCAGCCACCTTTTGGAATGTTAGAATATTATGACGTTTGCTTATTTAGGTCCGGCCTTTATTTGTCCTTGACGTTAGGTGGACAGTCACCAAGTTAAAGTTTCTTGCGATTAGGGTCGCCAGAATGAGCTCACGTGATACTGCTGGGGAACCCTTTTGAGATGCTGAACTGTCATTTTCCTCCAGCATTCTCGTATATATCTTCAGTGGCGTGTCCTAGTATTAGAAAGCCAAGCCAGTGCCATTAGAATTCATGCTATTAGAATTCACCCATTAGAGTTCATCCTTTAGAATTCTTCTATTAGAGTTCGTGCCGTTAGGATTCATTCATTAGAGTTCGTCCTTTAGAATTCATCTATTAGAATTCGTGCTATTAGGATTCATTCATTAGAGTTCATCCTTTAGAATTCATGCTATTAGGATTCATCCATTATAGTTCATCCTTTAGAATTCATCTGTTAGAATTCACGCTGTTAGGATTTTATTCCCAAAAATGTCTGCTTTATTTCCTCTTTTGGAAGCTTCTAAGGTCTGTGTCGGGGTGGGGGGTACAACTTGAAAAGAGCCTAGCTAATACTTTATTGATAAAAGATGATAGTTTTGTTATGGTTGTTTTACATGAATATTTTCGGTATTAATTAATTAGTCTATTAATTTTTCTGGGAGATCATCTAAGAATGATTATCATCTTCCTCCCCCCCCACTTCAAAAAGGGTGCTAATAGACGATAGAACTGTTTTGCGCAAGTTTTAGCGTCTAGGGTGCTTATTGAAGACTTCTTGCACATCAACGTAAAAATCTTAAAAGAAATTTGTTGACGTCAAACTGTTGGGTCAATAACCTTCATCTCATAGGACCACTTAAGTATTTTCTCTCATGTGAAGGCATGTTCCCAGCTGTTTCAAGGGAATGCTTATTTTAATATCCCTTTTAGGCTCACTTTCAAGAAATTGTCTAGATATTATTGAGCCTGTTTCTTGTGGCTCACAGCTTATAAGAATGACGGGTATATTTTCTGAAACCTGCACGTACAAACAAATACACACACGAACACACACACACATATATATACACAGTTTATATATATATATATATATATATATATATCACAGTTTATATGTAATATATATGTATATATGTGTGTGTATAAAAGTTAGCACTTTCTGGATTCACCCCCCTTACTAGTCAGTCATTTCACATAATAGCTTCAAATTTTCGAAGGAATAATATCTCAAAATGATATATATATATAACGATGATGACGAGTATACACACATGACTTGCATAACCCCTTACATGCATTCAAGCACAAGAAGCACTTATTCCCCCCCCCTCCCTTTCCCTTAAGTCTCATACGAAAAGAGCTCAGTGGAAAAGCACCCAGAGGGAAAGACGCATATAATTCACAATAACATCGACATTTACGAAATGACACAGGGGGGAAGGAAAACTAAGGAACGTAATGGCGACTGGGAAAATAGAAAGGCGTCAGGTACACTGTCATTCCGGTTCGAAAGGGAAGAGGGAATTGTTACCGAAGAGGAGAAAACCACCAACTACTACCAGCTAGCAACTACTCCTGGCCGTCAATCATTCGACGGTGACAGGGGAGGGGAGGGGAGGGGCAATTACCTGTAATCTACCTGAAGTAGGTAGGTTCCAGCGCTGGTTGTGTGCAATTCCTGTGCGTCAATAAAATTTGCTTGCTGGGAAAGGGCAGGAGGGGAGAGGGGAAGTACCTGTAATCTACCTGAAGAAGGTAGGTTCCACCGCTGGCTGTGTGTAATTCCTACGCGTCAATAAAATTTGCTTGCTGAGATTAGGTCAAAGATTGCAGTCGTCAGACGCCGCAGACTGGTAGTTACGAGATTGGGGGGGAGAGGGGGAGGGGGGGATGGAAATTGCGTAAAATCTCGGCGGTTGCAAGTTGCAAGTTGCTGGTTTTTATCGGACGTCATCGACGAAGCAGAATCTATAGCCCATTGTCAAGATTCGGTAATTTATGCGCCGGTTTGATTATAAGGTGACTCGATCTATTGCAGGGGAACGTGACGTCACTGCTGTTCTACTGAAGCTTTTTCTCAAAGGAGGGAAATGGGTGATTTCAAGTAGACTACTTTGACTTCGTTTTTTCACATTCGTTTTTGTAAGAGAAGGAAATCAGTAGCATTAGGAAGGTAAAATAATGACGTGATTCACATGAATTTTTATATTTTTCATGGATGGAAAGTCTGTTATCGTTCATTATTATAGAGTATATATATGTAAGCATTTATCATAACAGAT
>NC_089761.1:26365643-26370643 GCF_040412425.1 Macrobrachium rosenbergii | reverse complement strand
GAATCGAGCGAAAGTAGAATAGAGATAAGGAGGCAGAAAGGAAGAATAAGATAAGAAAGAATAAGGAAGGAGTTGCGTGAGAATGGAAGGGTTATGATTGTTTATAAAAAAAAAAAAAATGGTCAACTGAGGGGAAATATATGCATAGTAAAGAGAAGAGCTAAAGAGAAGACTTAAGATAAGAAAGAATAAAGAAGTAGTTGAGGGAAAATAGAAAAGAAGAAGAATAGAAATATATGTTTAGTAAAGAGAAGTTAAAAAGGAGAAAAGGTGAAGTTTGATGAAAGAAGCAAAAAAAAAAAAAATGAAGAAAGGTAAGAACTATGAATTCGAGTAGATAAGAATCGCCATTAATTCCTTCGAAGTTTTTTTTTTTTTTTAATCTAATAGAGCAAGTGCCCAGAATATTAATGTTTTTCACCTGGTAGGTTTTTTTCTTCTTTGTTCTGTTTTTCTCCTCTGGAGGCATCAACAGGTGCTTAAAAAGCAGATGTTTTTGGTGTTACTGAAGATATGCCCCGTTGTTCATGTTCGTAGTATCGTTAGAGGGAAAAGTGCTTTATCCAACTTTACTTTTCTTGGAGTGGGGACAGAGTACCTATGTCATTTTTCTTTATATCTTGAGATTGTTATTTACAGTGTGTTCAACTTGAGGGTGAGAATAATAAAGAAATTTGATTACCGAGTATAAAGGCCGTTAAAAATAACATTGTCTTTAATTTTACATGAATTCTAGTTAAGAAAATCTACCTGTCTTGCAACAGTTCGGTTTTGACAGTTGACAGAAGACTATAATTTAGAGTAACAGAAAAAATTATTAAAAAACGTAATTTAAAGCGACAGACAAATATAAATCGTAAATTAAACTTTAGTAAAGGAAAATTTCTACAGGGCTTATAAAATGCTGGTGAAAAATTCACTTTACACAATTCACTCCTAAGACTGGATAAAAAAAATGATTTTATAATTTTTTTTTATAAAATGTCAGACATACATACATACGTACATGCACCTTTGCATAAAATAAGGATCCTTGTGCATGCAAATATTAGAAAATCAAGCAACAACAAAAAATTTAAATAAAAACAAGTTGAATGTTACGAATCCTTGGAAGCTGTCAAGAACGTGGCACTGGACGTAATGTGGCATTGACAGGTGACCCATTTCCTTTCTTTCTCCCTTGACAATTGGATTTATCATTTGATGCCAGACCTTTTCTTTGCTTTGCACAGACTATCACATACACACACACACATATATAGACATCTATGTATATAGTATATGTATATGTATACTGAGTAAATATATATATATATATATATATATATATATATATATATATATATATATATATATATATATATATATATATATATATATATATATAAAAACTGAATGTACACATGTTAAAACTATTAATACTTCAGGGAGTAATCAGATAGATTAAGTCTTCCATATTATTTTATTTTTATATCCCCTTTTACTTAAAGCTGTTTCCGGAACACGTGCGGTGATTGACAGTTGTCCTTTACCACTATTATAACTGTTGATAGTACATTTTCTACTTATGCTAGCAGTATGAGCAGCAGTGGTAGTAGCAGTAGTAGCGGTGGTAGTAGTAGTAGTAGTAGCACTAGTAGTAGTAAAAGTAGTAGTAGTAGTAGAGTCATCAAGCTACCGTATACCGAACCTCCATAATCTGATTCAAAACTCCATCCTACTTTTTGAGAGGCTGTCATGAATACCAAGGCGATAAGCATCAACATGAGGCGTACGTGTTATTAAGGTTCGTCCGCTAATGGATTCGTTAGCGACTTATGCAAATGCGGGATCTAATTTCGTAAATGGGGTGACCCTGCTACGTCTCGGGGAATTTCTTGTCTTTTTTAATAGTTCTTTCGTATTCTATAAACCTTCCTTCGTTCTTCTTGCTTTTCGTTTTTACTTGAAGTCGTCTCTTTCTCTCGTTTTCATTCAGAGTGAATTTCTTGTCTTTTTTTTTTTTAAATGGCTCTTTTGCATTCTGTAAATCTTCTTTCGTTCTTGCATTACCTTTTTATTCGAAGCTGTGGCTTTCTCTCGTTTTCATTCGAAGGGAATTTCTTATCTTTTTTTAATGGGTCTTTTGCATTCTATAAATCTCCTTTCATTCTTGCATTTTCTTTTCGTTTTAAGATATCGCTTTCTCTCGTTTTCATTGAAAGTGAATTTCTTATCTTTGTTAATGTTCTTTTGCATTCTATAAATCTTCCTTCGTTCTTCTTGCATTTTCTTTTCATTTGAAGCTATCGCTTTCTCTCGTTTACATTCAGAGTGAATTTCTTGTCTTTTTTTAATGGTTCTTTTGCATTCTATAAATCTTCTTTCATTCTTGCATTTTCTTTTCTTTTTAAGATATCACTTTCTCTCGTTTACATTCACAGTGAATTTCTTGTCTTTTTTTAATGGTTCTTTTGCATTCTATAAATCTTCTTTCATTCTTGCATTTTCTTTTCTTTTTAAGATATCGCTTTCTCTCGTTTTCATTGAAAGTGAATTTCTTATCTTTTTTAATGGTTCTTTTGCATTCTATAAATCTTCTCTCGTTGTTCTTGCACTTTCTTCTCATTTTAAGATATCTCTTTCTCTCGTTTTCATTCAAAATTAACTTCTTTATCTTTTTTAATGGGTCCTTTACATTCTATAAATCTTCCTTCGTGCTTTTTGCTTTTCGTTTTCATTTTAAGATATCGCTTTCTCTCGCTTTCATTCAGAGTGAGGAGTTTGAGATGAAGGAAGTGAAAGTACTGGGTAAGGACAAGGGGAAAGATGAAGATACGAGAAGTGGAAGGAGTGACCGAGGTGTTAGTGACATCCTGTGTTTATGTACTGTGGCTACACTGAATGGTTGATATTGACAGGTACAATGGGAGAACAAAATGAGAAAACTGACAGAAAAAAAAAATAGTGCGTAAAGTAAAATAGCGACATAAGAATCTTAGAAAATAAAAAAAGTAGAGTGCATAGAGTTATACCAGAGGAAAATAGGAGAACTGAGAGATGAAAAGGTGAAAATTAATGACAATTTCGGGTTAAATCGAGGAAAAGCTTGATCGAATAAAGAAGCTGGGAGCGAAGTATATCACGTGAGTAGTGTGAAACTCTTTGAAGAAAATTCAGTTCTGTCTCGTTGGAGTGAATATTTTAAATAGGACCAACGATCGGAGAAGCGCTGAAATCAGTGGAAGAAGGGATAGGAAGCAAAATGAGAACCTTTTGTTTTTTAAGTAGAATTTGATGTCAAGATGTCAGATTTCTTCTTGGAACAAGAACACCTTTGCTTTCAGATTACCGAATCACGGGAATTCTTGGCTTGTGATCAGCAGGAGCGAAAGAGGCCAGGAATAGCTAATGCGTCTGATCTCTTGTCTGGATGCCGGAAAAATATCAGTCTTTCTGAATTATAATAAAAAAAAGATAAGTAGATGGAAGGTATATTCTGGTAGCTGAGGTTAAGGTCTTACCAGCATTAGATGAAAAAAAAAAAGGTTTTTTGTCCATCTTAGCAACGAGCCTTTCTTTAAAAAACAAGTAAAAAATGCGCCGAAGTTTCTTCGGCGCAATCGAGTTTTTTGTACAGCGTATAATGCTTTATGAAACTTTCAGCCACGGCCCATGAAACTCTTAGCCTCGGTCCATGAAACTCAGCCGCGGTCCGGTGGTGGCATCAGCCACGGCCTATGAAACTCTTAGCCGCGGCCCATGAAACTCAGCCACGGTCTGGTGGTGGCCTGTGTTGTTGGTACCTATAGCGTTGCCAGAAGTACGATTATGGCGAACTTTAACCTTAAATAAAGTAAAAACTACTGAGGCTAGAAGGCTGCAATTTATAATGTTTGATGATTGGAGGGTGGATGATCAACATACCAATTTGCAGCCCTCTAGCCTCAGTAATTTTTAAGATCTGAGGGCGGACAGAAAAAGTGCGGACGGACAGACAAAGCCGTCACAATAGTTTTCCTTTACAGAAAACTAAAAAAATGAGCCTCGTGTATGTAAATGCTAAGGACTTCCAAAGTACCGTAATTGACCCTGTGTGGAAGGAACTAAAGAGGAAGCAAGAATGACAATACCAGAAATATGATGATCAAAAAACCTCAACAGGGAGAGAAATATAGTTTGAATTATTCTGTGCCGAGTATTGAATAATGTGTTCCATCTTGTCAGCAGCAGAGAATGTGAGAACCCCATCTGCTCCCACTGATGTGTGGGTGTGGGTGTAGGTGTGGGTGTAAAGGAATCAATCACTCGGTGTGCTGTAGACTGAAGTCTTCTAACGTAAGGAAGATCAGCATACAGGAGAGAAAATGGCAAAATTGCGAGAGCCGTTGCAAAAGAAGTGACGTTTTAAACTTAACTACTACTCACGGTAAAATTTATGTATATATATATATATATATATATATATATATATATATATATATATATATAGAGAGAGAGAGAGAGAGAGAGAGAGAGAGAGAGAGAGAGATTACAGTTTATATATATATATATATATATATATATATATATATATATATATATATATATATATATATATATATATATCATAAATACATAATGATTCATGGAAAATTTTCTATTCTTAATTGGGACTTGCAAAAGTTATTCTTATTCTCTCTCTTGACAGAACTTCCGACCAGTGACAATAGTTGAAAGACTGACAGGAACACTAAGGATAACGGACAAAAATTATTCTACATCCGCATCTCTTTTTCTTTAGCTTTTTCACTGATTTTGCTTCACTTCCGGTCGCTGAAGCCGCCGAAATACCATTATTGTTAGACTGTGACGATAAATTCTCATGTATTGTTACACGGAGCGCAAATGTACACAGTGCTCCTCCCAGGGAAACCAACCTGACCTTTGTTATAATAGCGTACACGTATAAATGAATTATCCCAAAAAGCTAACGATACCCCCCTCACCTCCTTCCCCTCCCCCCCCTCCCCCTCCCATTC
>NC_089761.1:26333143-26360643 GCF_040412425.1 Macrobrachium rosenbergii | reverse complement strand
TTTTATTTATTTTCGATTGATCATAATTCAGTCGATTGTCTTTTCTCGTCAGTTTCGGTAGAAAATATTTCTGATGTTTTTTTGTGAGCGCGGATGGTGGGTTGGGTAGGGAGCAGGCATTTGAAATCCCGAATTTTTCCGGTGAATTGCAATACGTTTTCATATCCCTTAAGGTTTTGATATATATATATATATATATATATATATATATATATATATATTAATATATATAATTTATATATATTATATATATGTTTTTGTGTGTTGTGAGTGAGTGAATGTGTTCCAATTCATCTTTCAGTTTAAAGTACGGTGGAAGGTCTTCCTAATATTATAATTGTTGGTCAGTCATTTTATTCACTTCATTTATCATGTTATTGAGAAAAATTACTTATCATTTTCATTACCATTATCAGTATCATCTATTGAATTCTGCAAAATCACTGAAGCATAAAGACGAGGATAAAATGAAATGTAATGCAAATCGAAGAAAGAAAATAAGAGAGAAGAAAGAAAATAAGATGGGGGAAACAAAAAAAAAGGAAAAGACTTCTTAGTAAAAGATAAAATCATAATTATAACTAAATCAGGGAAGTATCCACTTGCTTTTAACACAAAAAAGCTGAGGTAAGAAATAGCATGTATAAATTTTATGTCGGCATAGTTGACAACAATAATTTTAGGGCATGCAAAAACATTATTATGACCGGCAAAGTTTTCAGTCAAAATCATTTATTCGTTTGGTCAGAAAGATCCAGTCATTTACAGTCACTCACAAAAAAACTTTCCCAACAGGTAAAAGCAGATATTTGGGCATTTGGAACATCTAAAAAAAAAAAAAAATCATTTTCTAGAACTGACGGTAGGTCGAAAATACTTGGCCCTTCCTCCTGCCAGAACTGGGTCATGGCAGAACGGAGCTGGGTCATGGCAAATCAGAATTGGGTCATCGTAGATCAGACCTGGTCCTGGGAGTTCAGAACTGGTTTATGTCATGGCAGATTGGAGCTGAGTCATGGCAGATCATAACTGGGGTCATGGCAAATCTGAGATGATTCATGTCAGATCAGAATTGCATCGTGGCAGATCAGAACTGGGTCATGACAAATCTGGCTTTGTCATGGCAGGTCAGAACTGTGTCATGGCAGATCAGAGGTGGGTCATGGCAGATCAGAACTGGGTCATGGCCGGTCAAAACTGTCATGACAAATCAGAACTGTGTCATGGCAGATCAGTGCTGGGTCGTGAAAAATCAGAGCTGGGTCATGGCAGATCAGAGCTGTGCCATTTCAGATCAGAGCTGTGTCATGGCAGATCAGAATAGGATCATGACAGATCAAACGTCATGTATGCCTTGAGGTTATGGATGTAATTAATTTCCCTTGTCTCCATCGTCGATGCTATATCTAAAATGTAAGAGGTAATTTGTCGTTTTTAAGCTAATCTACAAATGGCTTTTAGTAGCCTGCATTTTTTAAAATTAAAGAACAGAAAATACGTAAGTACTGTATTGTTGATTGAAAAAGCATAAGCAAGTATTAGATTTTTAGTGGGTAAATTGAAGGATACAGTTATAGAAGCTATTTGTACATACACACATACATACATGCATATAGCATAAATATGAATTTATATGATGTTTATAACCAAGTCGAACACAGGTGATGGAAGAAATCAAACAGTTGCACACATATTTTTCTCATAAATGTATATAAAGAATATTTTTGTTTAGTATGAATGCATGTATGAATGTACATAGTCTCGAAAACCCACAAAATCAGGCAACCTTAAAAGTGAGGGCGCAAAATAAACCCCCTTTCATCCCCTCGCAACGTATGACCGGTCATGAATTGCACCCAGCTGATGTCTATTATGGGGAGATTCTCCCACAACTAGCGAGATAAGATTTAAGGAAAATGAGGCGGTTGAGCCAAGGAGCCATCGCCGCCTGCTTGCTGCAGCACCAAACAGCAAAACACCATCCTGGTATCATCATCATCATCTTTAACAGCATCAAACAGCAAACAACAGCAAACGACAGCAAACAGACATTCTCCCAAAACTAGCGAGATAAGATTTAAGAAAAATGAGGCGGTTGAGCCAAGGAGTCATCGCCGCCTGCTTGCTTCAGCATCAAACAGCAAAACAGCATCCTAGCATCATCGTCATCATCATCATCATTATCGACAGCAAACAGCAGCAGCAACAGCAGCAAGAACCGGCGCTGGCGTAAATCTACCGACAGAAGGATTCCGTTCATTAGCGGAAGTGTGGAGAGATGAGCATCTCTCGGGGGTTTTTCGGGGCGATACGATCGGTCTCCTGTCGTCGCTCCGAGGGATTTGTTGCTCTTTGCGGATTCTCAAACGCGCGGCCGCCGGATATCTCAAGTCTCTCTCTCTCTCTCTCTCTCTCTCTCTCTCTCTCTCTCTCTCTCTCTCTCTCTCTCTCTCTCCTTTTACGTAATTCCCGCTCGCCAGTAGGTGCGAAGGGGGAATGTCACTTCAGAGGAGTTTGGGATAATGAGATGGTATTTCTTTTTTTTTAGTTGGGGGGACGCCGGCGGTGTTTATTATATTACTTTTACAAGTTAACAAAAAATATTCTCTCCTGATTTCGTCTCATTTTAGTTATATATTAAAAAAAATATTTTAGAGTAGTTTCGTTCGATTTTTAGTTTAAAAAAATACATTTATATTTCTGCCTTTTTATGTGAATTTTGCAAGTAGAATTAAAGTAAAAAGAGGTGATTGACTTTTAAAATTATTAAATGCTATTGAAATTGTAAAAGGAGTTTATATATACACTCAATATATAGATTACGACAATTGGCAGGCAAATTACAGTAGCTGGCTGTATTTTTAACTGTGAAGCAACAGACGGCAACAGTTCTAAATCACCCTACCTTATCTTATGATGATTCCAGCAAGAATACTACAAGAATTACAGTTATACGACAATATTTATTGTAAGTTATTCTGGCAGAAATGTAATTACAAATAACAGTTATTTAGCGTAAATAATAGTTCATCAGGCCTATATAGATTAAGAGGCTGACATCGTCCTGTGAAAAAATATACAAGATATAATTAAGGATAATTGAACAGTGTTCCTGAGAGCTATGATAAATCTATGCCAGGATGTCTTTATCAGAGTGATAGTTTCAAACATCATAACAGAAATAATAGCCTTAATTAGGCTATGATATTCATCCTTGTGTTAACAGATTGCGGTGAAAACTTGCAAATTTGTGACATAGGAGCTATAGAAAAAAACTTACTCGAAGAGGGTTTTTATCAAAATCCCAGCCGATTGTGTATCCAAAGAAAAAAAAATGCATTTATCAAAGAAAACTGCGTTAGCAGTACAAGAGGTTGCCATTAGTCTCCTGGAAGAAAATTTGACAGTTACTTGGCAGTTTTCTACAAGACATTAATAAAAGAAGATTTAACGTTTTGAAAGCTTACGTGAATTTTTTAAATTCTGCAGTGAATCATTTTCACATGACTATCCAGTTTCTACAGAGCATTAAAAAAGGATAAAACGGAGAAAGAGTCGGAGATATGAGTTGAATTCAGTACTTATTAACGAAGGGATAGATAATTAATTGGTGAGCAGTAAAAAAATAAGCATAAATAAGAAGTAAACAATCAGATCAGAGGTAGCTTATCTGATTGCACTCTCGGCCAATGGAACTCGAACCCAAGACTACGGAAGGACACAGTGAAAGGAATTTGGCAGAGATCATAATTTTGAGAACATTTGAGAAGGAAAACCAGCTGTCACTAATATTAGCTCAGCAATTGTCATCAGCTAAGCAGGACATAAGTTTACGGACGAGCAGATCGAGAAACCACCTCCTCGCAAGAAAACATTTTTTTCAAAGTGCATAGATAATAATTTAAAGAAATAAAAACAAAGTGACGATCCAGTGAAGAAGTTCCCATCAACTACTTAGCAAAAAGAAGAATATTCTGAAGTTCATAAAAAAAATAATGGAAAAGGAAAAACAGCGATAATTTAATATAAATTGATGTTTGATAATTTAATATAGAATGATGTTCCTTTCTTGCATCAAAGGATATTTTGTTAATGAGTAGCAGAGTGAAACTAAGCAACAGTGTTGCAGGAGACGAAGTGTGAGAACTTTTGTTTGAAAGAAGAGAATCATGATGAATTTTCATACTTTTTATCAGATTAAATTAACGATTTTTCCTCACTGTTATTAGATACAAAACGGAAAATAAGAAGAATAAATAGAATTGAAGATTGATGTGCATAAAAACCAAATATGACGTCAGTCTTCGTCTGTCTACACATCTGTCCAACTGTCTGTCGTCCTTTTGTGTGGATTTGTTTAATATCCTCGCCTTTTGCTTTTTTTTGTGTTTGGGGGGTGGGGGGGAAGCGGGCTCAAGAAACAAAGAACATGATGGCGATGGAAATGGTACCACTGATGGATGGGGGAAGACTTGAAGGAAAACAAAGATAAAATGATACTAAAGAAAAGGTAAAGTATAAAAAACAAAGAAAAAAAAAAATGGGCGGCCTTTGTCAAACTCCCGAACTTCAACTTCCGACTCTTGTGAATGTGTGTGGGGTTGGGGAGTGGGGGGGTTAGAGGAGGGGGCAGGAGAGGGTAGTGATGGCTGAGGTAATGCGAATGGTCATTAGTCAGTGTCGTCGAGTCGTGGGAGAGAACATTGCTTGCTCTGTAAATCCACCGCCAGTCCTCTGTCAACATGGGCACCACGTCGCTGTGCCCTCGCCGCACTTAATGGTTTCCGTGACAAATAGACGGACGGGATAATCGAACACGTCTTGTGACGCTGGCAAGAACGAGGACGAGAAGGAAGAGAAGGAGGAGAAGAAGAAGAAGAAGAAGAAGAAGCGGAAGTCCTGTGTCGGGATGAAGTTGTTTGAATGATTTTAACATCGTTTGATCTCGGTGGCTTTGGTGGGTGGCAAGGTCCTGTCTGCCTTCCTCGTCGAGGCGTTGTGTGGTCTGTGGTGGGTCAGATATAATTTGAATTGCATAGACATGCATACATGTATACACAGAGACACACTTATGCTAGAGAGCATAAATACCCGCAGGGAGCATTGGCGTTGGTGTTAGTATTTTTGAAGAGGTTATATAATGCTGTTCACACACACAACAATATATATATATATATATATATATATATATATATATATACATACATACATACATACGTACATATTTTATATATATATATATATATATATATATATATATATATATATATATATATATATATATATATATCGTGAGAGTGGCTACAACACCCACCACCCGTAGAAGGTACACTCAGCGAAAGTGGGGGTCTTTTTGTATTGCATAATACAGCACTGTTCAAGTTTGCTAGTTCCACCCACCAGCTTTCTGGGCTGTCAGCTAGCAACTTCATCCCCACAGACTTGCAAGAAATCAGATGACCACTCACCTAATGTATATGTGTGTATGTATATATATATATATATATATATATATATATATATATATATATATATATATATATATATATATATATATATATATACATACATATGCCTGGTTTAGTTGCACTAAATGAAAACTAACAAAACCTATTCCAACAAATAGCCAAAACAAAAATAATAGAAATCCTCATTACATTACGAACGAATCCAGTTATTATCATCATTATTATTATTATTTTTATTATTATATTAATATTATTGTTATTATTATTATTACTGTTTCAGTAGATGAAACCAGAATAAAAGCCCACCATCCCCGAAGCCCGAAATGGAGCCCTAACGGAACCGGGGCTCTCTCTCTCTCTCTCTCTCTCTCTCTCTCTCTCTCTCTCTCTCTCTCTCTCTCTCTCTCTTTGCCTTATACGCAAAGATCTCTCTCTCTCCCTCTCTCCTGCCTTTTCTGTGGGGGCTCTTAATGTAGTTTCGAGTGAAGGGCTCCGAGGCGCTGTTGGTGTGCCAGCTTTATTGTTTTTAACAACTACAACTGCGAAGACGACAGGCCCCGTGATGGAGTGTGATGGAAGGGAGGCAGAGGCCTTTCCGAGTGATGGCAGCAACCATCCAGCCGGTGGATGGATGGATGGATGGGGGAGGAGGAGGAGGAGGAGGGATAGGAGATGGAGGACTTGGAGGAGGGGGAGGGGAGAGGAGGGTGATGAGGAGGTGGAAAGGAGGAGGGAGGAATGGTGAGGAAGAGGAGGTGGGAAGGGATGGCTGGATGGATGGTGGAGGAGGGATAGGAGATGGAGGACGTGGAGGAGGTGGGAGGAATGGTGCCGAAAGAAGTAACGGCGAAAGTCAGAAGAGATAGGAGTGATGGAGATAGAGTATTGGCCCGGGTGTAGTAATGGAGTGGTGGTCTAGTATGGCGATGACAGGTAGGAAGATGGAAGAATACCGAGTTGAGAGAGAGAGAGAGAGAGGGGGGAGGGAGATGGAGAGTAGGGAGTCTGGGGAGCAATGAGTGTGTGTGTATGTGTAGGCTTCAGGAATGATAGAAGAGAGAGAGAGAGAGAGAGAGAGAGAGAGAGAGAGAGAGAGACAGAAAGAGAGAAATGAGTGTTTGCTCTTCAGGAATGATAGGAGAGATCGAAAGAGAAAATGGATGTTTTCGTTTTAGGAGAGAGAGAGAGAGAGAGAGAGAGAGAGAGAGAGAGAGAGAGAGAGAGAGAGAGAGAGAAATTCACACCTGAAAATAAACTTGCAAGGAAAAGCGACACTTTAAATTTTGTACTTTGACAGAAACAAATGTTTATGCATTACTCCGTCAGAAAGTGATCACCAGAAATACCAGATGAGAATTTGCCAAATCTGTCTTGCCAGATCTCAGTTACGCCATGAATCCGAAAGAAAATTTTTGAGACATATATACCATTAATTATTTTGCTCCGTGAATAACGTATGCAAACAAAATCTGAAAAAGTTAATTGATTTCACCTAATTCTGATAGAACATTATCATTTGTACAAAAAGACAGCGTATATAACTCGCTCTTTCAGACAGTTACGTCAAACCTATTGGTATGTATTTAAAGTTTCTCAGTTGACCAACGCCATACAAAAACGATACGTACACGTGCATATACATGCATATAATGCATATATCTGCTATGCATTTAGTTTTATACATTTAATAGATAACATTCATGCATAGCTGTGGTTATTTTGCATCAGAGAGTGGTACATATAAAAATACAAATTTATATCCTCCTGCGTCCGGTTCGGGTAATTCTCTGTGAGTCAGCATTCATCCATAGCAATGATATGCATTGCTTCGTCTAATACAATATCAACAAGGTATCATAAAGAAAAATACTTATGAATATACATATATGTATCTGCTACTGTGTCCATTCAGACTCTGAATACTCCACATTCGAATCAGCAACTATCCGCAGCTATGATAATTGTTGTACCTTCTCGCTCAGAAGAATATCAACAACCCACTCATCACTTTTTCCAGGACTCATTCAATATTGGCACACGGAAATTTCACAAAGGTCACATCATAAACCCGAAAGGAACGGCAGAGCGGCCGGAATAATTGGTTTCTTATCGCGGCTGCATCACGTCAGTGGTCCTCTGGGGGTGTTTATCTTAAAACGAACTTCAGCTTCTGTCCGTCTGAGCAGACTCCCGAGGATACTGGCACTGTAAGTATGTACAAAATAGATTGCTGATTTAATCTCGGCTGTTGTTTCGGGTCCCAACGCACAAACACATACACATACACACATACACAAAAGCGCGCATACACACTCCGACATATCACAGACGTACCTACGTGCAGGAACCAAAAAAGGGCGCCTCACTTTCCACGCGGGCGTGACGGCTGTTTAAGCATTTACAAGACTGTCGAGAGCCGAAGGAAAATACGAGCGCATAGCCAATAATGCGCGTATAAATTCACAGATACCGCGGACTTATCCAATCTGCGCTTTTAAAACCACCCACATATCTAACACGTAACCAGATAAATGGCGTTATCTGGGCGCGTCAATAAGGGCGATGCTTGCCTGGCGGGGCTGCCTGTTCCTCGCCTCTACGGACGCTAAGAGACTATTTGCAAGGAGCCTGGAGATAGCCCAGGTTTACAGGAATGGGAGCAATGTGTTGTGTAGAAGAAGCACACGAGCATCGAGATACGTTGGCGGCCAGTTTGCTGGTCTCCGTTTTGACGACTCTCTGTGTATGTGACTAGTCAAAGGGGGTCTCTGGTCTCGATTTTGATGACTATGATTATTCAAAGGGGATCTCTGGTCTTTATTTTGATTACTCTGTGACTAGTCAAAGAGGGTCTCTGGTCTAGATTTTGATGACTGTATGACTATTCAAAGGGAGTCTCTGGTCTGTATTTTGATTACTCTGAGACTAGTCAAAGGGGATCACTGGTGTCGATTATGATGACTCTGTGACTAGTCAAAGGGGGTCACTGGTCTCGATTTTGATGACTCTGTGATCAGTCAAAGGAGGTCTCTGGTCTCGATTTTGATGATTGCGATTAGTCATAGGGGTTCTCTGGTCTCGATTATGGCTGACTAGTCAAAGGAGGTCTCTGGTCTGGATTTTGATGATTCTGTGACTGGTCAAAGGAGGCTCTGGTCTCGATTTTGATTACTCTGTGACTAGTCAAAAGGGTATCTGGTCTCGGTTTTGATACTTGTGACTAGTCAAAGGGGTTCCCTGGTCTCGATTATGGCTGACTAGTCAAAGGGGATCTCCAGTCTGGATTTTGATGATTCTGTGACTAGTAAAGGAGGTTCTGGTCTCGATTTTGATGACTGGCTAGTCAAAGGGGTCACTGGTCTTGATTTTGATGATTCTGCGACTAGACAAAAGGGTCTCTGGTCTCGATTTTGATGATTGTGATTAGTCAAAGGGGTTCTCTGGTCTCGATTATGGCTGACTAGCCAAAGGGGATCCCCAGTCTGGATTTTGACGATTCTGTGACTAGTAAAGGTGGCTCTGGTCTCGATTTTGATGACTGACTGTCAAAGGGGGTCACTGGTCTCGATTTTGATGACTGACTAGTCAAAGGGGGTCACTGGTCTCGATTTTGATGACTGTGACTAGTCAAAAGGGGTCACTGGTCTCGATGTTGATGACTGTAACTAATCAAAGGGGGTCTCTGGTTTTGATTTTGATGACTCGGACTAGTCAAAAGAGATGGTGTCTCTGGTTTCGATTACAATGACTCAGTGACTAGTCAAAGAGGGTCTCAGGTCTCGAATTTGATAACCGTGACTAGTCAAAGGGGGTCTCTGATCTCGATTTTGATTATTCTGCCTAATCAGAGAGGTTCTCTGGTCTCGATTATGACTGACTAGTCGAAGGGAATCTCTGGTCTGGATTTTGATGACTCTGTGACCTGTCAAAGGAGGCTCTGGCCTCGATTTTGATGACAGTGACTAGTCAGCGGGGATCTCTGGTCTTGATTTTGATGACTCTGCAATTAGTGAAAGGAAGTCTCTGGTCTCGGTTTTGATGACTGTGACTAGTCAAAAGAGGTCTTTGGTCTCGATTTTGATGACTCTGACTAGTCAAAAGGGCCTTTGATCTCGATTTTGATGACTCTGACCGGTCAAAGGGGGCCTGGTCTCGAATATGATGACTCTGACTAGTCAAAAGGGGTCTTTGATCTCGAATTTGATGACTGACTAGTCAAAGGGGTCTTTGATCTCGATTTTGATGACTCTGACTAGTCAAAGGGGGTCTGGTCTCTATTATGATGACTCTGACTAGTTAAAAGGGGTCTTTGGTCTCGATTTTGATGACTCTCTTACTAGTCAGAGAGGGTCTCTGGTCTCGATTATGATGACTCTGACTAGTCAGAAACGGTCTGTTATTTCACTTTTGACCACCCTCTGTGACTAGTTAAAGAGGGTCTCTGGTCTTGATTTTGATGACTCTGAGACTGGTCGGATAGTCTCTGGTGTCGATTTTGATGTTTCTGTGTGTAACTAGTGAAAGAGGGTCTCTGGACTCGATTTTGACGTCTGTTTGTGATAGTTCATGCTCTCTGTTCTGGCGATTTTCTTTGACTTGTTAAAGAGTTTTTAATATGTACAGTATGTGACAGCTTCAGTTATATTTTTTTAAAAATTTTTATTTAGCATCTTCAGTTTACAATATTTACATTATCTTCATATTTACATACTTTCATCGTTGCCACTTTAACCCAAAACAAATTTCTATCAAACTCTGCAAATTACTTTCTTATCCCTTAACATCATTTTTTTTTTGTTACATTGGATTTGGAGTGTACTCTTTTGTAAAAAGTTTGGAGATTTTATTTTTAAAGTTTCAAACAAGGTCACCCTAGTTTTTAGTTTTCTGTAAAAGAAAGCTATTGAAATGGCTTTGTCTGTCCGTCCGCACTTTTTCTGTCCGCCCTCAGATCTTAAAAACTGCTGAGGCTAGAGGGCTGCAAATTGGTATGTTGATCATCCACCTTCCAACCATCAAACATGCCAAATTGCAGCCCTCTGGCCTCAGTAGTTTTTATTTTATTTAAGATTAAAGTTAGCCATGATCGTGCGTCTAGCAGCGCTATAGGACAGGCCACCACCGGGCCGTGGCTGAAAGTTTCATGGGCCGCAGCTCATACAGCATTATACCGAGACCACCGATAGATAGATCTATTTTCGGTGGCCTTGATTATACGCTGTACAGAAAACTCGATTGCGCCGAAGAAACTTCGGCGCATTTTTTACTTGTTTATATTCTATTTTCAATATAACGAAAGTAAATTAGAATCATCCGTCAACAGTCCCAAAGAGCGTCCGTCCCACACTCCTGTTAAAAAAATCTGATAATAGAATCATTGCAGTGTTTGTGTCTCGTTTTGTAACATGAAATTTGCCATTTGTGAAATATATCTTTGGTGATGTTTCTGTGCTGACACTGATATACCTGTGTCTAATTCAGAGTGACTACTTATATAACTTATAAATAAGTTTAACCGACGCCGTCAGGTTCGCCAACATATTTCCAGTTTCTCAAAAGTGAGAATCATGAGAATCACTACTCGCGAAGGTTTTCTTGAAAAAAAAAAAAAAGTTGAAAATCCCGAGAGCCGTCGATCCAGAATATTCTTCCGTCCGCACTAACTTCGTGGCGTTTAATGATTTTATCAGCAAATTTTTTTGCTCGTGGATAAAGTTTGCCGCAATCTGGCGAGATTTTTACCTGTAAATTTAGAAGAAACACCGAATTATCGACTTGATAAATACGAGCCAACGGCTCGTAAACAACGTCGAGGATGGCGAAGAAAATTCAAGAATATAATAAAACAGCCATCGATTTCTCGCCTCTCGAGAATATCCATTAAGAACAGTCTGTCATTACCTTGTAATATTTCATCAAATATTGATCAAAATAAAACAATCGCCTTCGAGTAATGATTGTGATAAGAGCAGGGGCGAAATGAATGGGCACCAGATATAGATCAAAGGGAGGACATAATTGAAAACTTGGGGGCAATTTATAATCTGTAATGATGAGAATGCGATAAACCATGAGAATGCATCGATAATTTTAAAATCTTCAAAAGAAAGAAAATTTTTTTGCAGGCTCGGGGAAAATGCGTTTGACCCGAGAGAGAGAGAGAGAGAGAGAGAGAGAGAGAGAGAGAGAGAGAGAGAGAGAGAGAGAGAGTCTCTTATGGTCTTTACCACCTCTCTAACAGTTGTGTTTATTTTTTTAACATTTTCAAATTGTTACAGGTTTTAGAAAAACCTATTTTAATTAAGAGATTATTATATCCCTAGTCACCCCTAGCTAATGAACATCTGGAACAAAAAATACACCTGTAATGAAACGTAAACACAAACAAATTTTAATTTATGTACAAATAACAAACTGTAAATTCAGTAGGTCGTGTCACCTTTCCTGTTGATTTCTGAAAACAAGACATCACTTACATGAAAATTATGACGATCTTTAGTATTTTATCAGTAGAATCAAATCGGTTTAGGAAGCAATCTCTACCAGGTTATTTATCACTCTCTTCCCCTTGATCTGGATAGTGAAGAAGTCCACAGCTCGATAATTTATGCTGGAAGCAGCCTTTTATTTCAAGGAATCACACACTTGTAAGAATTATCGTCTTCTCTCCCTCTTTCTACCGCCTTTGCTTTGACGTGGATCGTAAAGAGACCTGGAATTTGGAGGATTTGGGCCGCTGGGAGGGGGTGGGGGTTATTGGAGAGCGGGGGAGGGGGGTAAGAGGAAGGGGGTGGGGGTGTTCATTCCTTGCCAATAAACACCCGATGTTCGCTTAAGCAGACAGACGTGTTTTGCCGCAATAAAATACAAAGCGTGTTTACTTTAGCCACTGTAATACGGCGACCTGACTTATGAATGACGAGGAGACCGTGTTTTCTTTTCAAGCAAAATATTTCTGCTTAATCACACTCAGAGGATCAGTAAAGTTTAAATTATTGAAGTCGTGGGGGGGGCCTCGGGGACCAGGCGATTCACGTCACGAGCCGGTAAATGTCCCTCTATTTTTAGCCTTACGGCCTCCCTACGTAAAGACCGTTTTAATGAGGCGCTGACCTCAATATTGCGGCCCAAAACAGCAGTGTGATTTTGATATTCAATCTCAGGCTTTTTTGACGAACAGCGTAAGGGCGATGTTTTCGCGGTCGTTAAGCAGCGGCCGAGGGAGTCGCGGTAAATATGGAAATAACAGAGCTTCATAAATAATTTGGGTTAGTTATGAGGGATAAGTTTATGTACTGATGTATATTCACCTCGCAACACGTACGCGTATAATTCCGCGGCCAAATCTTCTTTACGCGTATAAGCCGATAAGTTCTACACGGAAAGTTTGTCGTGCATTAATAAGGACCCCGTAAGTTAAAATGTTTATTGCTTGGTGCAACATGTTTGCTAAGCGCTTTAAATTGCAGCCCATCTTCCCCCACCCCCACCCCCCATCCCCCCTCCCGCTTGGGGTTTGCTTCCCTGTGTCTCATGATTTAATTGCTTAACTCCGCTTCACAATACGGACTTCTATGCAGTTTATGGGCGATTGGCCTTATTGTAATGGGGAGTCTTGATGCGTGTTTATGCGGAAGGAGATGACGTTTGTAAATACCGCTTGCACAAAAACACAGGAGATCTGTGGAGACTGGGGAATATAACGCCGACGTGTATCGGAAGTAAATCAACATAAATCTTTATCTTGATGGCTATATGGCAGAGGTGGTTTAAAGCATATACTTTTTAGTTTTTAAATAAAATAATAATAATAATAATAATAATAATAATAATAATAATAATAATAATAACAATAACATAATTTATTACAGATTATAAGCGCATGAAGATCCAGAATGCAGAGGCATTGGAGTTCATGCAAAATACATAAAAAAGATGAAGTATTGAAAGTTACATTAATAGTAATAATTCTAATCTTAAAATCAATGATAAAGATAATAAGCAAGTCAAGTTTGGGGTATGTCAAAGACTAGGTTGGGGGAGTGAATCGGTTATCACCAAAATCGAGCGTTATTCCAGTTTTGGGTCACCACCAAAATCGATGGTTACTGCAGTTTTCGGTCACCACCAGAATCGAGGGTTATTGCAGTTGTCGATCACCACCAATATCAAGGGATACTCTAGTTTTCGGTCACCACCAAAATCGAGTGTTATTCATGTTTTCGATCACCACCAAAATCAAGGGTTATTCCAGGTTTCGATCACCACCAAAATCGAGGGTTATTCTAGCTTTCTGTCACCACCAAAATCGAGGGTTATTCCAGTTTTCGATCACCACCAAAATCGAGGGTTATTCCAGTTTTCGATCACCACCAAAATCAAGGGTTATTCCAGGTTTCGATCACCACCAAAATCGAGGGTTATTCTAGCTTTCTGTCACCACCAAAATCGAGGGTTATTCCAGTTTTCGATCACCACCAAAATCGAGGGTTATTCCAGTTTTCGATCACCACCAAAATCGAGAGTTATTCCAGTTTTCGATCACCACCAAAATCGAGCGTTATACCGTTTTCAATCACCACCAAAATCGAAGGTTATTCCAGTTTTCGATCACCACCAAAATCGAGCTTTATTCCAGTTTTTGATCACCACCAAAATCGAGGGTTATTCAAGGTTTTGATCACCACCAAAATCGAGGGTTATTCCAGTTTTCGATCACCACCGAAATCGAAGGTTATTCCAGTTTTCGATCACCACCAAAATCGAAGATTATTCCAGTTTTCGATCACCACCAAAATCAAAAGGTTATTCCAGTTTTCGATCACCACCAAAATCGGAGGTTATGCCAGTTTTCAATCACCACTAAAATCGAAGGTTATTCCAGTTTTCGATCACCGCCAAAATCGAAGGTTATTCCAGTTTTCAATCACCACCAAAATCGAAGGTTATTCCAGTTTTCGATCACCACCAAAATCGAAGGTTATTCCAGTTTTCGATCATCACCAAAATCGAATATTATTCCAGTTTTCGATCACCACCAAAATCGAAGGTTATTCCAGTTTTCAATCACCACCAAAATCGAAGGTTATTCCAGTTTTCAATCACCACCAAAATCGAAGGTTATTCCAGTTTTCAATCACCACCAAAATCGAAGGTTATTCCAGTTTTCGATCACCACCAAAATCGAAGGTTAATCCAGTTTTCGATCATCACCAAAATCGAAGGTTATTCCAGTTTTCGATCACCACCAAAATCGAAGGTTATTCCAGTTTTCGATCACTGCCAAAATCGAGGGTTATTCCAGTTTTTGATCACCACCAAAATCGAAGGTTATTCCAGTTTTCGATCACCACCAAAATCGAAGGTTATTCCAGTTTTCGATCATCACCAAAATCGAAGGTTATTCCAGTTTTCGATCACCACCAAAATCGAAGGTTATTCCAGTTTTCGATCACCGCCAAAATCGAGGGTTATTCCAGTTTTTGATCACCACCAAAATCGAGCTTCATTCCAGTTTTCGATCACCACCAAAATCGAGGGTTATTCCAGTTTTCGGTCACCACCAAAATCGAAGGTTATTCCAGTTTTTTGTCACCACCAAAATCTAGGGTTATTCCAGTTTTCGATCACCACCAAAATCGAAGGTTATTCCAGTTTTCGATCACCACCGAAATCGAGGGTTTTTCCAGTTTTCGATCACCACCAAAATCGAGGGTTATTCCAGTTTTATTCCAGGATCCAGGTCATTTGCGTTTCCTCCCTCGATAACCAGGATCTGTATCTTCCTCTCTGGAATCAGCTTCCAGGCGAAAGGGCCCGAGAAGCAGTTTGGAAATCCCTCATAAGCGGAAAGATTTGTCTGGCTCGGGAACAACTTGTCCCGAGAGAGAGAGAGAGAGAGAGAGAGAGAGAGAGAGAGAGAGAGAGAGAGAGAGAGAGAGAGAGCCATGGCCTGGTTTCGAAGGGTTTGGATGAATGCTAAGGGATAGGATATTGAAATATCCTTATTGTTTATTTATTTATTTATCTATTTTTTATTTTTATTTGCCTTTCAAAATTTTACTTTCCTTACGTGTGTAAAGAAAGTGAGTGAAGGATGAAAGAAAAAAAAAATACGGTTTACTTTCTCTTTCGTGAACCTGGCAGTGAAAGTGAGTGGTAAAATTCCTTTATTTTTATATGCAGGGAGAAATATTGATTAAAACTCCCCAGTAACTCTTCAGATTATTATTATTATTATTATTATTATTATTATTATTATTATTATTATTATTATTATAATGGCATGGTCATTAAAATGAAGAAATCCACAGTGGCGTAGATGTAAGTATATAGTTTTATAGATTTCTAAAATATATATTTACTGTACACCACTGTGGATTTCTTCACCATTATTATCATTATTACTACTACTACTACTACTACTACTACTACTACTACTACATTGTGCTTTGGAATCTTCATGTTAGATCTAATTTTGTTTTATCACTTACTCAATGCTTGTTTATTATTAGCATTATCATTATTGATATGGTACTCCCTCGCTAATAAGTAAATTTAATAAATTCCCATACAAAAAAAGTGGTTGAATCATCAGAATGCCTGTGTTTGAAGTTCAGCCCTTTTTTTTTATAGTCAAAGTATAAGTTTATAAAATATAACGTAACAGACAGCTGTGCTTATCAGTACAGCCACTCTTTATTATCCTTTATTATTATCTTTCTTTTGGCTGTTTTTCTTATTATTTATTTATTTATTTATTTATTTTTTTGGTGACATATATTTATCTGATTTATATTATATTACCATCTTTTTTTCCCATTGGCATTGTTTCATATGCTCAAATCTATTTGTTGCCTATATGTAACTGAAAGTATTTAGTATTTGTTTTCTCTTGTCCTTTGTTTCTCTTCTTTTTATCTGGTCATTCTCTTGCGAGAAAGGTTCATGGACCTTTTCTTAATAATAATAATAATAATAATAATAATAATAATAATAATAATAATAATAATAATAATAATAATAATAATAATTGCTGTTTCAACGGCATTTAACTTAGAGAGACTTCTCTATTATTCGTATTATATTCTTCTTGTGTGCAGGTAGATGGTATAATAACAGCAGTTGTTTTCCAAATAATAATAATAGTAATAACACATTTCACTTCAATGATGACAATAGTAATGAGGTAGCTGAAAAAAACAGACTGATTCGGTTCCCGAAAAGTTACAGAAGGAAGGTACTTTCTCGACCTTGTAAACATGAAGGTGTGAAGGTTTGTTGTCATCTCATCCTTCACAAGTCTTTGGTCTCTCAAAAGCAATAGCAATGCTCTCGGCTTCTTTATTGATGAATTCTACTGCTTAAATATGAGGACGCATGAATTACAACTATGGGATGTTTTGTAACAAAGTCAGTTTTTTGTCCTAGTTTTACCTTCCGTTTCACTTTCATTTCCTTGCACAAGCCGCTCCTACGAGTTGCATTTATACGTAGGAACGATGTTAATGGAAATATAGAAATGAAAATAAAACAACTTTAAATTTCATCAGACGAGGCACCATCGAAAGGAGATAAACCGAGACCCAACAAATGATACCGCTATAATTCCTCTCGGACAACCGATATCAACAACTGATAAGGTCGTTGACGTGGAAACAGATACCGCCTTCGACGCCATCTTGCAACTCCCAGTTACCACACTTATAGAGAAGATCAGTGCATGACCTCGGCTTCGGTCCTTGTAAGATCTCTCTCTCTCTCTCTCTCTCTCTCTCTCTCTCTCTCTCTCTCTCTCTCTCTCATCCGTCACTCGAGTCAACTAACATCTTCACACTTAACAGAAGATCAGTGCATGACCCCGGCTTAGGTCCTTGTAAGACCTCTCTCTCTCTCTCTCTCTCTCTCTCTCTCTCTCTCTCTCTCTCATCCGTCACTCGAGTCAACTAACATCTCCTTAAGTCTGTCAGCATCGCCCTCACGGCAGCCGCTGTCTGAGGGCCTAATCCTACCTGAGGAGAGACTGAGACAAGTAAACACTCCGCCCCTTTGTTTATACTTGTACACTTAATCAACGTTGACAAGGACTACTTAACAAGTATCCGTGTTGGCATTTAACAGGCTGGGTTCATTCTGCTCCGGGGAGGTTATTGCTAGATTGAAAAATAAAACTTTAAAGAAGGGAGAGAGAGAGAGAGAGAGAGAGAGAGAGAGAGAGAGAGAGAGAGAGAGAGAGATTTGTTTGTGTGTGTGTATGCGCTTTACTCTTGGAACGTAAAAAGTTTAGAGTTTCAGAGGTATTTACCTTCCACTTCAGCTTTCTTTATTCTCGTAAGCAAACTGTTGCAGAAACAGATATATTCAATATTTAAATACATTTCTTCAACTCACTCGGTAGCCCCTTATAAGATCAAACAGCGAGGTACGTGTTTAAAAAATTCTGTTTGTTGCAGAATCCATTCCGTTTGCGTAAAGCCCTCCGGCTTTTAAAATACACTCCACTGAAGCCGTAATTATGGGTGCTGACAAGAAGGTAACTTGGAAGGACGCAAGGTGTAAGCGAAAGAGATTAAATGAATTCATCGATTCAGATGAAGAAAAATATGTGGATGAATTATCATTCTTCACAGATTTTTCAGGAGGGATATTGAATAATAATACAAGGAAGAAGAAGAAGAAGAAGAAGAAGAAGAAGAAGAAGAAGAAGAAGAAGAAGAAGAAGAAGAAGAAGAAGGATATATAATAATGATGATGGTAATAAGGTATAGTAGCTCTTGCAGTTTTTTCGAAAAAGGATACAATAATAATAATAATAATAATAATAATAATAATAATAATAATAATAATAATAATAATATATTGTGTAATAAAAACCCACAATTATGCAGTAAATATATTACTATGGTTTATTTTACATAGTAATATATTTACTATATAATTGTGGACTTTTATTACACATTGTTTTTCACGAAATTGTGAATCTTTTAGCAGTAATGATGATGATGATGATGGAACGAATATGATATTCCGATGGAAACTGAAACATTGAAGTAATTAAGAAAATATAGTAATATGGATTACATGAATTGAGTTTTTCGTCATAAGAGACGAATCATAATTAAAGGAGACAAAACGTGACATTCGCTCCGGTTTGTTGATGACGTCATGTGGTACCCCCACAGCCGGCATATCAATCCATCAACCCAGAAGCCCGAGGAAACGTCTATCTGATGAGGCAATTCAAATATGGAATAATTTATGGTCCCATATATTGGCCGGTCGTCCAAGTCATTGCAATAAAGACCCCGAATCAAGAAGACATTTTATAATCAAATCGTGTTGAAACGTAAGATGAAATGCGGATTTGTTGGGTCGTATCTCACCGGGCGAGGAAGAAATAAAGCAGTATTTCAGAATTATGGCTCTAATATGAGAGAGGGTGCTACGGGGACATTAAGATCGCAGTCTGTCTTCCATAAAACGAAGAAAAAAAAAGAGAAAAGAATTTTATGATGTAAAGAAAACGTAATGAGTAAATAAGAGGTGGGAGGGAGTCCGATAAAGAGGAAGGGGAACTATTTATTGTCAGGAATGATTGCATAGCTGAGAAGAAGAAGAGGGAGAACAACAATAATAACAAAAAACGACAACAGCATTAATCAAAACAAAAGAAAGATGCATTAGAAAAGAAATGGCTGCTTTTATTTGTCTGGGATTCTTGCGTAATTGAGAACACCATCACCAGTATAATCAAGAACAATTATGACCAAAATAAAGCAAAATATTTTAAAGAGGGGGAAAAAGGATCGGTGAGTGAGAAGATTTAATAAACGGGACTGAGAAGAGGAAAGGAGGAAGGAGCAACCGAAAGAAAAAAAGTAAAGAACATGAAAAGAACTAATGGGAGTGAAAGGAAGACGAAGTAGAAGAAAACGAGTAAAAAATGCGCCGAAGTTTCTTCGGCGCAATCAGGTTTTCTGTACAGTGTATAATGCTGCATGAGCCGTGGCCCATGAAGCTCTCAGCAACAGCCTGGTGGTGGCCTATCCTATAGCGTTGCCAGACGCACGATTATGGCTAACTTAAACCTTAAATTAAATGAAAACTACTGAGGCTAGAGGGCTGCAATTAGGTATGTTTGATGATTGGAGGTTGGATGATCAACATATTGCAGCCCTCTAGCCTCAGCAGCTTTTAAGATATGAGGGCGGAGTGAAAAAGTGCGGACGGACAGACGAAAAGCTAGATGAAATCTGAAGGTGAGAACAACGGAATAACCCGTATGAACCCACTGGCAGGTTGATGACGTCACTATTCCGTCACGGGAATGGATCGCTGTATGTTCCCTTCACAAGGATTCCCCTAATTTTTCTTTTATTCCGTGCCGTTACCTTTACACCTAATATGGACAAGCTAGGGAGCAGTAATGGGTAGGATTCTGTGGGATACATTCGTACTTTCACAGGTACACCATTTGAAACACCCCTAGCAGGTGTTTACATACGTAAATAAGAATGCGAATGAATACTTGCACATACATAGTGAAGGCATTACTTGAGATCCTCGCTACACACACACACGCACGCATAGACACAACATTTCATATATATATATATATATATATATATATATATATATATATATATATATATATATATATATATATATATATATATATACTGTATGTATATACACATGCACACATCTGTGTGTTCTTAATCATATATATATATATATATATATATATATATATATATATATATATATATATATATATATATATATATAATATATATATATATATATATATATATATATATATATATATATATATATATAATATATATATATATTATATATATATATATATATATATATATATATATATATATATATATATATATATATATATATATATATATACTGTGCATATATATGTATACACACACACACTCGTATACCAGAGTAACCAGTGATCTCGACTTCCCTAACTGGAGTGGCACTATAACACTCATCTGCCATTTCATTAATAATCTTATTACTTGCTCATTTTTTTATCTGTATGTTAATTTATTTATTTTTAAATTTTTCTTATTTTTGTCCTTTTTTCTGTTAGTTTCATTTAGAGTCAGTGCACATGAATAATGAAAACAATGATAATAACTCAGTGAGAAAATTACAGATACAGATTTTATTTTTGTGTGCGCAAAAAAAAAAAAATTCACCCTTGTTTACCGAATATTTATGGCTTTCAAAATCCGACATGCCCCGAAAAAAACTGACAAAAATAATTCAAATCCTAAACCGCTCGTCAAAAATATCTACAGCAAAACATCACTCCTGGCTTTGCAACAACAAAAAAAGAAAAATAATAAAATAAAAATAAAAGGAGTACGCTCGACAGGCGAAACTTTTTCCACCATATGTAAAAGTGCTTGTTGATGTCGAGAAATGATTGATCAGTCGAGTGAAAGTGTTGCTTATTTTTTTTTTTTTACCTTTTTTGTTTTACAATGGAAAGGTTGCTGCTTTATCTTTTTCAACAACAAGGGAAATTTCTTTAGCACCAAATTTGGGCGCATTCAACCGTGTTCTTCGGCTAATAATTATCTCTGGCGTTGCTGCGTGGTTAATAAAGCTGTTGGCTTCAAGATGGATGTATGGTTTTGAAATGTTTTATGCATATAATATTTTGCCGCGGATTTCCTGTTTCTTGTAAGTTTTCTGTTCATTCTGAATTTCCTTCTTTACAGTTATTTACCCTTTTAGATCTTTAAAAGATTGAGAATTAACACCTGTTAAATTGACCTTTGCTAATTATTACAATAATTATTATGATGCAAAACAGGCTAATTTTCTCATGGTAGCACACTAGAAAATAAAAAGAGCATAATATTATAAAGCAAACTCCCTTGGCGTATAATATTAAATGTGGCTCATATTTTTATATTGAATATTAATTCCTTTGCACAGGTCATTAACTCTCTCTCTCTCTCTCAATAGTTTTCCCCGTTACAATCCAAGTAACCTGATGGCAGAAAGTGCACAGGAGTGAACAAGAATATTCAGTTTGATCAGTTATTAATTATGATTAATTGATTAATTGATTTTATAACCTAATAATTAACCAACACAATTAACTTGATGTTACTTTAATTAGCATCATTTCTCTTGTTATCTTGTTGCAAACACTTCGTAGAGAATATTTTTTTATCGTCACTACAAGATGCTTGTCAGTATCTGATATTAATGATAAACAGATAAAAATAAGGTTTAGTTATTAATATTCATCTTCTAACCTTGCTACAGACGCATCGTAAAATCTGATTTTTTTTTTAACCTCTAAGCTAGATGACGCGAAAGTTTAAGAATTGGTAAATAGATACTTCAGGATCATTATATTTCAGGTGTTTTGCTTGTTATTTCTGTTTAATAATATTTAAAAACCTAAATTTTTAAACATTTTCATTCTAAGACACTATAGTCAAGATTGAATACCGATGATAGATGCAAAAGTTTTTGGTTGAAAAATTATAAAAATTATATGAAAATCTCTTAATTAGATGTGTGAATTATCAATATTTTATTGTACGTTTTGCCCGTTCACTAATCAAAGAGCTGTGATATATATATATATATATATATATATATATATATATATATATATATATATATATATATATATATATATATATATATATATATATATATATATATATTATATATATATATATATATATATATATATAAACAAAATCCACGAAGGAAGAGAAACAATAGTGCTGCAAGACCTTTCGACTCACAGTCCTTTACTCTGCTAAGTAAAGGACTGTAAGTCAAAGCATCTTGCAGCACTCCACTGTTTCTCTTTCCTTCGGGATTTTGCCTTTATTTATATATTCATCACGTTCCATATTTTCCTGATTCTGATATATATATATATATATATATATATATATATATATATATATATATATATATATATATATATATATATATATATATATATATACATAAATTGAATTTCACCCACAATGCGAAAGTCAAGAGATTTGTTTCCCTTCTTCGGATGAGGCTTAGAAATAATAAAGAGAAAATTTCCTGAGAGGAATATTTCTCGGCGCATGCATGATTTTATTGCGCACGTCCTGCACGCAAATGGTATTAAGCGAAGCACTATGCATGATTTGAAAGCACCATAAATGCTAGCAATACATGACCGATTAGTCATATGAGGGGAGAGAGAGAGAGAGAGAGAGAGAGAGAGAGAGAGAGAGAGAGAGAGAGAGAGAGAGGGGTCTCTGGTTATACGAGGGTCCGAGTTAATCTAATGATCTGGGCTTCTCCAAGATGAGAATTAATAGTTTATATTTAGGCTTTTGCCTTTCGTGAATGTACGTAGTTCTGTATGTGCGTGTGTGCATGTGTGTGTGTTTGTGTTTGTGTTCCTTCTGCATAAAGTCGTGTGTGATGTTTGTTTCTTCTACTTAAAACTGATATTAGAAAATAACTTATTTCTCTGTGAGGCTGATGTTACGAAATTATTTGATAGTTTACTTTCTCTTTCCTAAATGCAGGCAGCCTTGTATGAGTCTGTATGTGTGCTTGTATGTGCGTTTGTTTTGCATAAAGCTGTTAACAGTGGGAAACTTACAGGGTTATGTGCACCTTGCCTTTTTCGTAAATATATGTGGCGTTTATTTCTTTGTGTGTGTGTGTGCGTGTGTGTTTGTATGTGAATGTGTGCATTATTTGCATAAGACTGGCATCGATACATGAGTTAATACCGTATTTGGACGGCTTGATTTGCCCTGAATTGATAGTTTTTATTCCCTGCCGTGAACTAACAGTTTTTTATTCTCTGTCCTCAGTAGACAGTTATTATGCCCTTTGCTTAAAATGTTACCTTTTGCGTTTTGAAGTTTCATTTTGTTTCTACTGAAAAGATTTGGGAAAGAAATAGAAGAAGGTTTGATTTATTCCGCTTTTGTTGTCGTCCTAAGTGCAAAGAAAATTATAAATATCGAGAATCGATAAATTAACATTCAAATAACATTGAGTTTTCTCCTAAAGCATAATTATCGACCTTGGCATGAAGCTTAAGTGTTGATATATGCACTTAGCAATTATTTATCGGCTGGTGTGACGGCAGGTTAATGTTAGCCAATCTGAAAATCATGAGTGGTTTCTACAGTAAAAAGTGATGCACTCGTGACGCCAGGTTAATGTAAGCCAGTCTATCAGTAATATTTATTTTACAGACGTAATATATTTAGTCAGAATTACCCTCAACCGACCCTTTCCACCGAGAGAAAGCAAACGCAAAAAAAAAAAAAAAAAAAAAAAAAATTATAGCTCATAAAGATCTCATAAATATCGCAATTTCTCCTTGAGAATCGAAGCAAAGACTTCGCTCAATTTTACTGTGAAATTTCTGGCACGGCGCAGCAATAAAACATCTATCGGTGCCTTAAAAATCCCTCAAGGTACCCGGGGGGGAAAATGAACGCTGTAAACAAGAGAATTTCTGGGTCTTTTTACATCCATTAAGAACAAATACATTGTGATAAGGCCGCTAATTTAAGGCAATATTATTTTCCCTAAAAGAACACTTCTCAAAATGTTCACTGAATATTCTCTGGAGATTTTATGAAATATTTGCCGGCGGAGACATTTTAAGACGAAAGTCATGTTTCCACTCCTATAATATATGTCGCATTTGTTAAAGTAATGAATGAATAAGTGAATAGAAGCGAATTTAGAGATGACGTAGGAGCTAAAACGAAAGGACAGTGAACGGTGCAAAATGCTAAGTTACTCTCTTATGCATTCTGTAAGGCACAACGCGCTTCAAAATAAGAATAAAAGAAATAAAAAGACATTTACGACCGAGAGAGAGAGAGAGAGAGAGAGAGAGAGAGAGAGAGAGAGAGAGAGAAATATCTCGCATATCTATTAACAACAACATTTTTATGATTTCTCAAGAGCAGTCACCAAACAGGGCAAACGACCAGAGAGCCGTTAGGGGCAAAAAAAAAAAAAATAAAAAAGAGAGAGAGAGAGAGAGAGAGAGAGAGAGAGAGAGAGAGAGAGAGAGAGAGAGAGACTGACTCATAAAGCATTAGGCAAACCACAGACAAGGCAGTTAGGCATAACACATGAGGGCTTATTAGTGTCGCCGGCACCGAAATATGAAGTGGCTGCACCTGAGCGAGATTATTTGTTTTCCTTGGCGCGCAAGTGTCTCTTTTATCTGTCAACAACTTGTCTTCATAAAGATGGCGGACTCTCGTCTAAATGAATTCGCGGGGCCCCAAAACTCCAACATGTAAATTCAAGGTCCCGTGGAAGGTGGTGTACTGCTCAGCTATTCGGGTTTGGGAACTTTTTTAAATGGTGGTGCGCTGCTCGTGCGAATTCTGCCAGCAGGTGCTACTTATTCATTCACTTAGTTTTAAGTTTGGTGCTCGCATTGACACACTTATGATGCACTTGAAGGTATGATTCAAAGTTGCTACTAAAAAAATAAACACGCAACTTTTATACTGTTGTATTCAGTCACTTTTTACATATGTATGACTTCAGATAAGTACTACATATTCAACCAGATTTGAATTTGGTACTCAGATGAGTACTACATATTCAACCAAATTTGAATTTGCTGCTGAGATGAGTACTACATATTCAACCAGATTTGAATTTGGTGCTCAGCTGAGTACTACATATTGAACCAAATTTGAATTTGGTGCTCAGATGAGAACTACATACTCAACCAAATTTGAATTTGGTGCTCAGATGAGTACCACATATTCAACCAAATTTGAATTTGGTGCTCAGATGGGTACTACATATTCAACCAAATTTGAATTTGGTGCTCAGATGAGTACCACACATTCAACCAGATTTGAATTTGGTGCTTAACCACCCGAATTCAAAGTTACCAAAAACAGTAAGTCACTGAATCAAAATTATATAAAGGTTTTCTTTATATGCTTCGAATGGTGTTCAGTTTAACTACCTTCAAGTTTGACGCTTACATAGACAAACTTTTATTGCACTTAAATATATAATTCAAAGATGTTACTAAAAAAACAAACATGGGCAGCGAATTCAGGTACCAAATAAAACACGTAACCTTGATCATGTTTTCTTTAAATGCTTTTTCCATTTGTATGAATTCAGACAAATACTGCTTATTCAACCATATATGAGTTTGATGCTCACAAATTTGAATTAACCAGCTGACTCAAAGCTTCTGAAAAACTGAAGTCACTAAATTAAAGTTATATAAAGAATTCTTAATAAGATTCAAATGGGTTTTCTTCTTGGCGTTCACAGTTACCTTAATTCAGGCACAGGTTAAGATAAATTCCATATAAGTCAGTAAACTACTTAAATTTGGTATTCCTGTATAATAAGCCAGTCCATTTAATCCATTACCCCTCTGTAAGTAGTCGAACCAATTCTTCGATTTTTATTTGTCCTCATTATTAAGTGATTACAGTGTTGAAAATAGACGTCATTGCGAGGAAAATAAGCTGAAAACTGACCTTTTTCAGTTTTCTGTAAAAGAAAACTATTGTGCCGGCTTTGTCTGTCCGTCCGCACTTTATTCTGTCCGCACTTTTTCTGTGCGCCCTCGGATTTTAAAAACTACTAAGGCTAGAGGGCTACAAATTGGTATGTTTATCATCCACCCTCCAAAAATCAAACATACCAAATTGCAGCGATCTAGCCTCAGTAGTTTTATTTTATTTAAGGTTAAAGTTAGCCATAAAAATTTTATGGGTCGCGGCTCATATAGCATTATACCGAGACCACCGAAAGATAGATCTATTTTTGGTGGCCTTGATTATACGCTGTACACAAAACGCGACTGCGCCGAAGAAACTTCGGCGCAATTTTTACTTGTTTAAATTTTAGTGGACGAGAGGAGCCTGTTATGACGACTGTAACTCCGAGGGGTCTCGGCCGAAGCCAGATGGTCTCGCATGGCCGCGGCGGCCGAGGAAGGATAAATTCGTCGTATAAAATTTGCGGCGCTGAAAAGTCGTGACGGAAATGATGATCCGGACAAAGTTTCATTGGGTCAGAACCTCAACTTCACGTGATGCCTTCGCACTCCTTAGGAGAATGGCTTCTCTTGCGGGGGCAGAGAGTTTCGACGAGTGATTTTTTTTCTCCTTTTCATTTTGGTGTGATATTTTAGAAACAGGTTCCAACACACACACACACACACATATATATATATATATATATATATATATATATATATATATATATATTATATATATATATTATACATACATACATATATATATATATATATATATATATATATATATATATATATATATATATGTATGTATATGGGAGAGTTATAGTTTTCTGTTATAGGCTATCTCCAAGTATATTATTTTAAGTTTCTATAAGCTTATTTTTCATTTTACATTTCCTGTATTTTCAGACTGAGTGACGGAGTTAGATACAGCCATGGCTAACGACTTGGAGGAAATCAGGTAGATTGACCGAATCCAGGCTATAACCTTCAGAGATGCTAGGGATGCTGGCATCCTTCATTTCACGTTCATGAATAGCTAAATACATTAGAAGAGATGAATCCTTTGTTAAAGAAACTGGAACAAAAATCCATATGACTGTCATCGCAAAAAGAGTGAGAATCTTGGAAGGCCTGAAGTACTTTCTCAGGAGTCAAAATTCATCATAGCTGAGGCAGGGTAGACCAAGAAAGTCTTTTACGTAATTTGGCGCTTGAACTAGAAACAAAAAAGGGGAAAGAAGAGAAGTTATAATGGTGCATATCGTGAGCTTGAAAATCTGCATCAAGCCATTTCAAGTTATCAGCAAGCCCAACATCACTCAGCAACAGAGAGAAGACCATGCATGGTTTTGTGGTTCATTTCTTAAAGATTGGGATGAATCTGACTTTCTCCATGTTGCTGCATCAGATGAATTCTTCATTTACGCAGTCAGGAAGCGAAATCATAAAATTGACATCATTTGGGATGCAAA
>NC_089761.1:26323143-26328143 GCF_040412425.1 Macrobrachium rosenbergii | reverse complement strand
CGTTACCAAGAAAATGAAAACAAATCCGTTACCAATAAGACTAGATGAGAGTAGCAAGCGACCTTACGATAAATGAAAGAGCCGTTACCAAGAAAATGAAAACAAATCTGTTACCAATAAGACTAGATGAGAGTAGGAAGTGGCCTTACGATAAATGAAAGAGCCGTTACAAAAAAATGAAAACAAATCAATTACCAATAAGACTATAGATGAGAGTAGCGCGACCTACGATAAATGAAAGAGCGTTACCAAGAAATGAAAAACAAATCCGTTACTAATAAGACTATGAGAGTAGCAAGTGACCTTGATAAATGAAAGAGTCGTTACCAAGAAAATGAAACAAATCCGTTACTAATAAGACTAGATAAGAGTAGCAAAGCGACCTTACGATAAATGAAAGAGCCGTTACAAAAAAATGAAAACAAATCCGTTACCAATAAGACTATAGATGAGAGTAGCAAGCGACCTTACGATAAATGAAAGAGCCGTTACCAAGAAAATGAAAACAAATCCGTTACTAATAAGACTAGATGAGAGTAGCAAGCGACCTTACGATAAATGAAAGAGCCGTTACCAAAAAATGAAACAAATCATTACTAATAAGACTAGATAAGAGTAGCAAAGCGACCTTACGATAAATGAAAGAGCCGCTACCAAGAAAATGAAAACAAATCCGTTACTAATAAGACTAGATAAGAGTAGCAAGCGACCTTACGATAAATGAAAGAGCCGTTACCAAGAAAATGAAAACAAATCCGTTACTAATAAGACTAGATAAGAGTAGCAAGCGACCTTACGATAAATGAAAGAGCCGTTACCAAGAAAATGAAAACAAATCCGTTACTAATAAGACTAGATAAGAGTAGCAAGCGACCTTATGATAAATGAAAGAGCTACCAAGAAAATGAAAACAATCCGATTACCACAAGACTAGATAAATAGCAAGCGACCTTACGATAAATGAAAGAGCTGTACAAAGAAAATGAAACAAATCGTTACTAATAGACTAGATAAGAGTAGCAAGCTTGATCCTTACGATAAAATGAAAGAGCCGTTGCAAGAAAATAAAACAAATCCGTTACTAATAAGACTAGATAAGAGTAGCAAGCGACCTTGATAAATGAAAGAGCCGTTACAAGAAAATGAAAACAAAATCGTTACTAATAAGACTAGATAAGAGTAGCAAGCGACCTTACGATAAATGAAAGAGCCGTTACAAAGAAAATGAGACCAAATCCGTTACGTATACGACTAGATAAGAGTAGCAAGCGACCTTACGATAAATGAAAGAGCCGTTGCAAA
Source organism: Macrobrachium rosenbergii (assembly GCF_040412425.1). NCBI lineage: Eukaryota > Metazoa > Arthropoda > Malacostraca > Decapoda > Palaemonidae > Macrobrachium > Macrobrachium rosenbergii. The sequence continues at coordinate 26,326,841 of NC_089761.1, read as the reverse complement.
GAAAATGAAAACAAATCCGTTACCAATAAGACTAGATAAGAGTAGCAAGCGACCTTACGCCGACCCAAGCAAAGAAGCCCTTGCTCAGCCCGGCCGAGAAAGATCTCCGAACATTCACAAAAAAAAAGAAAAAAAAAAAAAAATCTAGAGACATTTCTTGGGAGGCGAAATCCAGCCTCGATGTGGCGGAGATTGCGGGACATTTTGGGGAGAGTCGGGGGAGGCGGTTGGGGGGTTGAGGAGGGGGTAGGGGCCGAAATTTACGAGAAATTTAGGCACTGATAAAAGGGCCATGAAATTTACGGATACTCCCGCAAAAGGTGAGAAGTTCACGGGAGATGGATGGCATCGGGAAAGCCCGAATCGTAGAAGAAGAGGAAATTAAGACGATTCATCTGAGAGAGAGAGAGAGAGAGAGAGAGAGAGAGAGAGAGAGAGAGAGAGAGAGGGTGAGAGAGAGAAAGTATGCGATGAAATTGTCTTCAAGATATATATAGATTTTTTCGATTGTAATTGTCAATAAGAAAATACAGTAAGTAAAGTATTTATATACTTGAGAGAGAGAGTGTGCAATGAAATTGTCTTCAAGAGAGATATAGATTTTTTGGATTGTAATTGTCAATAAGAAAATGCAGTAAGTAAAGTATTTATATACTTGAGAGAGAGAGAGAGAGAGAGAGAGAGAGAGAGAGAGAGAGACTTTTCTGCTCTCGCATCAGAAAGAGACATCCATTTCTTCTGTCTGGAAGAAAATAGCAAACATAAAGTGAAAAGGAGCTATGTTACAGTAAGTATAATTCTCCGCTGTTGGAAGGTGCCTCGTTGTTGCCTCCGTCTTTACACACTAAACTTATTTCAAGCAGGGAGCGGGAAATGAGAATTTTTGCACTACGAAACGTAATCGCCTGACGCTGTGAGAGCCATCCGTTGCCGCTGTCACCTAGAGTGCCATCTTGTCTTAAATGACGACGCTGTATTTTTTCAGCCGCGCGTACCCACCGGTGCCTGCCTACCCCTCTCCCCTCCTCCCCCCTTCCCCCCAGTCCTACTCCCCTCCCCTCCCGCAACCCAGAGGTCCTCCCCTCTTCCCCCTTCCGCCAATCCAGAGGTCTTCCCCCACTTCCGACAGTCCAGAGGTCCTACCCCCTTCCCCCCAGTCCATAGGTCCTCCCCCCAGTCCATAGGTCCACCCCTGACCAGAGGTCTTTCCCCTCCCAGTCCAAGGTCATCCCCCCTCCTCCCAGTCAGAGGACATCCCACCCTCCTCCCAGTCCAGAGATACTCCCCCTCCCCCTATAGTCCAGAGGTCTCCCCTCCCCCATCCAACACCCCCGTCCAGAGGTCCTAAAACTGTAGTACGACGAAGAGATTATACATTTTAACGAGAATGTACGAATTCCCGAAGGGGGCGCAGAAGCTGAAAAACCGACGACTTTTATAGCGGCGTGGCAGCCATAGTTCAGCCCCGGGGAGACCAGCCACCGCATCCCCCGAAAATACTTCCAGAGGGACAATAAATTTGTACTCTCCAAGAAACGCCATAAAGTTGCTGCCGCCCGCCGAGGGACATTCATCCTTCTTCTTCTGCCTCTGCCGCTTCTGCTGCTGTTGCCTTTCCTTCCTCCCTTCTTCTGGCCCCTCCTGAAGGAGGGGAGGGACGTCGGCGGGTGGAGACAACAGCAACAACAGTCGGAGACAGCCGAGGTGAGACAGGAGAGGAAATGACCATAAGAAGGATTCAAGGGATAATTAATGACGCGGAGAGAGAGAGAGAGAGAGAGAGAGAGAGAGAGAGAGAGAGAGGAGGAAGTTAGATGAATGTTTTTAAGTCTGGTGACAGCGTCTTAATTTAGAGAAAGATTCATAGCGAATGCGGTAGACGTCTATCCTTCATGTGTGTGTATAAGAGTGACGCCGAAGTGCTTCAGATTTCATTTGTGAATGCTTGGTCGTTTGAGAAGTCACACACACACACACACACACACACACACACACATGCATACATACATACGTACAGTCATACATACATACAATGAGCCCTTCACCTAATAAGGAGCGGTTACAAAGGAAAACGATATTAATCAGTATTATGATTCTACACATACACACACACACAAACACATACATACATGCATACATACATACGTACAGTCATACATACATACAGTGAGCCCTTCACCTAATAAGGAGCGGTTACAAAGGAAAACCATAGTAATCAGTATTATGATTCTACAACTATTAACAATAATTGTTATGTCAGTGATTATAGTAATAATACCCGAAGTCTCTAACCTTACAAAATTGGATCGATTTTAAAAGTGACAGATATTTTATTGAAAGTATTTTTCTTGAGGTACACGATTATAATGAATGGTTCTCGTTTACATTTACAATAAGTAAAAATTACAACGCAGTAATACACGAGAATTGTATTTCTGGCCATTTATATGTATCTAATGCCCATCGCAGCTGTTGCTATACTAACACGCTGTTAAATAACCTCAAATGCTTTTTTATTATGAGCACACAGACATGTTTAAAAAAATAAATTTTTTAAAAATCATCTTTTCTCTGTTAGTAGGTGCTGTTATTGTCCATAAACCAGAGACTATTTTGATTTGAACAAAAAACAATTAAAAAATGCGCCTAAGTTTCTTCCGCGCAAGCGATTTTTCTGTACTGCGTATAATCAAGGCCACCGAAAATAGATCTATCTTTCGGTGGTCTCCGTATAATGCTGTATGAGTCGCGGCCCATGAAACTTTATCCACGGCCCGGTGGTGGCCATGTTCTATATCGTTGTCAGATGCACGATTATGGCTAACTTTAACCTTAAATAGGATAAAAACTACTGAGGCTAGGGAGCTGCAATTTGGTATGCTGGAAGATTGGAGGGTGGATGATCAACATACCAATTTGCAGTCCTCTAGCCTCAGTAGTATTTAAGGTCTAAGGGCAGACAGAAAAAGTGCGGACGTGCGGACGGACAGACAAAACCGGCACCATAGTATTGTTTTACAGAAAACTGAAAATCGTCTCAATAGACACTGAAAGATATAAGTCCCGTGGCGTGTCAAGACCGAAATTGATGTATACTGAAATTAGTTATTCTATTTTTTTTTCTTTTTTATTCCTGTGGTTATTTATTTCCTTTGCAGTCGCTGCTTGCAGACAAGAAATTATTACATCTAAAGCGATACTTTTTTTTCCCCAAAATGACAGTGAAAGAAACACGTCAATGAATGATTCAAAGGAAAAATTTCTCCCACTACATAATATACCATATAAACAGAGCTCTTCATATCAGCATCTAAGCTGTCTCCATAAAATAAAATAAAAGTGTGTTGAGAGAGAGAGAGAGAGAGGTTATGCGACCCAGGAACTGAATAGCCACAACGCCAGGGAATATTGTTGGAACCCCCCGAATCAATTATTCACATCTTTCTTCAGAAACTTCGGCGACCAGCTGTCTGAAATTGACGCGCTGATGAAAACGTCGTAAAACTATACTACAAGAACTTCGGCCGCGGCCGGAATCCCGAAGTTGAGTTGGTGGGTCTTTTGCGTTCACTGAGGAATGTGGAGTCCTTATCTTTTTGGTGTTGGAGATGACGTTTTGGTCTTTGGCTTCTGAGTCAGTTTGCTGTCATTTTTGTGTAGGTTTTCTTTTTTTTTTTCACTTCTTTTTCCAGTAGATA
>NC_089761.1:26313143-26320643 GCF_040412425.1 Macrobrachium rosenbergii | reverse complement strand
TTGACACTGGAAAAATAATGATTTTGCTATTTATTACTTTCATCGCTTAAGTAGACATCAATAAATATTAGTGTAACCGGGAGCCAAACTGTATTTAATTTTGTTTATATTGTGGTAAAAAGTAATAACTTTTTATTTATTACTTCCATTAAATAAAAAAGAGCACCAATAAATACCAAGGTAACCGGGAGCCTTAAACTTTATCTAGCGTTATTTAGTTTATGTTAAGAAATAATGATCTTCTATTTATCACCAAACTTTGTTTATTTTTGTTTTGTTTATTCTACAAAAATTATGATTTTCTATTTATGCCTTTAATTTTCTATTTATTCCTTTCATTACATAACGTAATGGGGAATCCCAAACTTTAGTTAATTTTCTTTACTTCTTGCTAAAACAATGATCTATTTATCACCAAACTTTTATCTAATTTTTTTTTTATATTTTACTAAAAAAAAAATTAGTGATTTTCTATTTATCACTTCAGTATTTTCATCTAATTTTCTTTACTTTTTACTGAAAACATAACGATATTTATCACTTTCATTACATGAAATACTGAGAAAATAATGATCTTCTGTTTATCACTTTCTTTACGTCATTACATGAAATACTAAGAAAATAATGATCTTCTGCTTATCACTTTCATTACGTCATTACATGAAATACTAAGAAAATAATGATCTTCTGTTCATCACTTTCATTACATGAAATACTAAGAAAATAATGATCTATTTTATTTATCACTTTCATTACATGAAATACTAAGAAAATGATCTATTCATCACTTTCATTACATGAAATACTAAGAAAATAATGGTCTTCTATTTATCACTCTCGTTACATGAAATAACACCAATAAATACTAACGTAAGCGGGAGCGCCCAACTCTCCCCCCTCCCCCCCGATGTCTTATTAACGGAGAATTGCTTATGTGCGCGTGTCAGCCTCCTGAATGACAATATCTTGAATTTGAAATGAGCCGCCGTCAGTCGACCACTCGTCCACATTGCAGACATTTCGTGTGTGTGCAGTTAAAGGTCGAACTCGTGTATCGACGTGTCCTTCCAGGAGAGGCTGAGAGAAGACGAGATCGCTCCGAGTGGGAGCCACTGTTTATTTTGGTCAGATATTAAGAGTGTGTGTGTGTGTTTGTTGTTGTTGTTGTTGTTGTTGTTGTTGTTGCCGTCGTTGTTGTGCTTCTGTTTTCAGTTTTAATGGCCGTCAGTTTCTTTTTTTTTATATTTTTATATGATGTTGTTTTAGTTTCTTACCGTCGTTGTTGTGTTTCTGTTATCAATTTTTAAGGCCATCAGTTTCTTTTTTTTTTATATTTTTATATGATGTTATTTTAGTTTCTTACTGTCGTTGTTGTGTTTCTGTTTTTTTTATGATGTTGTTTCAGTTTCTCACCGTCTTTGTTGTGTTTCTGTTATCAATTTTAGTGGCATCTCTCTCTTTTACTTAATGTTTTTATTATGTTACCGTCGTTGTGTTTTTGCTTTCAATTTTGATGTGGCACCTGTCTCTTTTGTTAATATTTTTTAGTATGTTACTGTAGCTTCTTACCGTCGTTGTTGCGTTTCTGTTTTCGATTTTGATGAGATCTTTGTCTTTTTTTTATATATATTTTTTTTTTATTTTTTTATATTTTTTTATATTTTTTTATATTTTTATATTTTTTATATTTTTTTTATATATTTTTTTATATTTTTATATTTTTTTATATTTTACCGTCGGTCGTTGTTGTGTTCCCGTTTTAATTTTTAAGGATTTATGTCCTTTCTTTAATGGATTTTTAACCTTTACTTAACCGTCGTTATGCTTCTGTTTTCTTTCTCAAGGACATCAACTTCTTTTTCCTTAAGTTGTGTCTCTGATTTAATTCTTAAGAAGATCTGTTCCCTTTTTTTTTTTTTTTTTTTTTTTTTTGTGCTATTCTTACCGCCGTTGTGGTTCTGTTTTCATTCTTAAGGGCATTTATATCTTTTTGTGATATAATTTCTTTTATTTTCTTTTCTTAACGTCGTAGTGGCTCTGTTTTCATGCTGAAGGGCATTTATCTTTTTTTCTTAATATTTTTTTTTATTTTCTTTTCTTACCGTCGTTGTGTTTCTGGTTATGTTCTTCAGGACATCTTTTTACGCATCCGAAGAGAGAGAGAGAGAGAGAGAGAGAGAGAGAGAGAGAGAGTGAGAGAGAGAAATTTATAAACTATTGACACCATGGCAAAGTTCAGGGATGTTGAAACGCAATAGAAATTCAGTGGTTTTCTGGATAGGTAAAAAGAAAAATAACAGAAATGAGTCTTATCCACACACACACACACACACACACACACACACACACACACACACACACACACACACACACACACACGCGCGCGGATGTTGATACCATAGCAAACTATATGGAAGTTACATCGCAATAGAAACAATAATTCACTGATTTTCTGAATAGTGTAAAAGAACAGTAATAGAGTTAGATAGCAAGATAAGAGAGAGAGAGAGAGAGAGAGAGAGAGAGAGAGAGAAATGGCTAGTAGAGACAGAAGAATGTGATTTTATGAATTGCAGATAAGAAGACTATTTTCGTTTCCACATAACCATCTCATATGCTAATGTCAGGTTACCTCATGGGTGCAATATTCAATGTAAGGCTCGGCTGTGCTAGCACTTTTTTTTTTAATATGGTCAGAGGCTGACGGAATGTCACCCAAACGTAGTTGTTATTATTATTACATATTACATATTATTATTATTATTATTATTATTATTATTATTATTATTCAGAAGATGAACCTTATTCATATGGAAAAAGTCCACAGGGGCCATTGACTTAAAATTCAGTCTTCCAAAGAATATGGTGTTCATTTGAAAGAAGTAACAGAACGCCCAAAGGAAACAGATAAAGTGAGGAGGGAGAAAGGAAGCAGAAAGATTATTCTAAATCTTGGGAGTAGTAGGAGCAATAAGAATGAAGGAGAAAGTAAATAGTAGGATATGAAAGATAGGGGGTTAGATTGTAATGTCATTCATAAAAAAATGCTACTATCATCAGTCTTTTATTGACGTGCATGACCATGCTCAGTTTGGTTGTTATATATATATATATATATATATATATATATATATATATATATATATATATATATATATATATATATATATATTTATATATATATATATATTTATATATATATATATATATATATATATATATATATATATATATATATATATATTATCATAGATGAAATCACTGAGCAGAAAAAGATACAAAATCACTTACAAGAATGTATGTATGTAGTAATTTTACGCACTAATATTCTCTAATCTCAAGAGGCAAATTTCTCATGTGAAAGCAGTATTACACTACAGTATTACGATAATATTCCCAAATATCGAGAAAAATAACCACAAATAAAAGCAAATGATCCTAAACTTTGCTGCACTCAAAATCTTAGTCGTAAAGCCTCCTGGATAAAAAGTTAGTACTTATGTTTACGTACATTTTCAGAGCCAAACATAGCTTGGATACGCTGTTTACATAAACATGGACGCATCAGAGAGCCTTATCTCGATCGGATATATGAAATAACACATAAAAAAACAAACACGCGATTATCGTAATCTACTGTCAAGCTGGGAAATATAGTTGTAATAATAATAATAATACATACACACACACACAATAATAATAATAATAAGAGAATATTTTGCGTGAAAGTAGTATCATTTATAATAATAATAATAATAATAATAATAATAATAATAATAATAATAAAAATACTTGACATAATTATTTGCAGTAACACCAGTAGTTACGGTTATTAATCAATAATGGTAAAATTGTTATCATTCATGACTATGACAATTATAGTGATAAAAATATTATTAATTAATATTAATCACTGAAACATAATAATAGTTGCAAAATGCAAGAAATAACCATTTGTAATAATACCAGTAGCTATGGTTATGGCTGTGGTCATTAAACAATAATGGCAAAATATCGTTAATATCGCAAATAACAGCGATAACACGCAAAACAGCCGTCGCAACATTCACGGGAGATAACGCCGCTGTTAACGGAGCGAGAGTCCCGCCCCGTCTCCCTTCCCTAACACCCCCCCCCCCGCAACCTTCCCGCCCGACAACATTAGCTAATCTGCTTAAGCCACGTAATCAGATGCCGCGTTACCTGTCGATCCAGCAAGGGTTACCTCAAAGGACGCCTCTCCTCGTCACCCACAAATAACCAGCAGCGTGAGGTGTGGTCAGGATTATTTTTTTTTTTCGAAAGGTCGTTGTCCTCTCTCTCTCTCTCTCTCCTCTCTCTCTCGCTGTATGTATGCATGTCTTGTTATGCCACTGTGCATCATACGGAATCCTTTTACCTTTAACTTTGTATACCACTGTGCATAACACTGCATACCACTGCATAATACGCAATTGTCTCTCTCTCTCTCTCTCTCTCTCTCTCTGTATATGCATGTGCATGTCTTTTTAAACCACTATGCACAATACACAACTAACTCTCAACCACTACGCATAATACACAATCCCCCTCTCTCTCTCTCTCTCTCTCTCTCTCTCTCTCTCTCTCTCTCTCTCTCTCTCTCTCCAAACCACTACGCATTATACAGAATCCTCTTTTTTTCTGATATGTTTTTCCTATTTTCATCTGAAAGGTCAACCCTGCCTTACATTGTATATACCGAGGGCCAATAATTGATGTCCATCGATTCCTCTCGAGTAAGATAAGGTTTTCGCCCCGATTTTTTCCTGATTTCTTATTGATGTTAAATAGTAGGTTTGCTCCCCAGTGTCTCTGGCGACGATGGACGGAGGTGTCACTTAAGTGGGACCAACGAAAATTATTTTTTTTTAATTTACAAGTTTTTCTTAAGGTAGGAAATCGAGAGTGCATTTTGTTGAGAGGGGAGTGGAGTTTTTTTTTTTTTATTCCTGTCCAGTCCGTTTCATTGTCTCTTTTTATACTTTTAAAATTAGATATATTCAGTTTCTTTTCATTAGCATATATGTAATAATTGTTTTTGTTGTTGCTTTGTCCCTTGTCATTATCATGGAATTTCTGTTCCTTTTCTTATGTTCTTTAAAAATAATTTCGTTCAAACATTTTACTCGATATTAAAGTGAAAAATCAATATAATTTTTTCCATATTTTGTTTGATTCACGTATCATTTGTCGTGATCAATAATTAATCAGGATTATTAACCCACTATACACATTTTACTTTCTTTCTTTGCCTGTTCGTAACGCATGGCACCAGATTTCATACCCAGAACTGATTGGCAAGTTAACCTTTCTTTCCTTCCATACTTTTTCTTTCCTTCAGCACCTATTCATGCACACCTTTTATCACACACAAACAAACATATATATATATATATATATATATATATATATATATATATATATATATATATATATATATATATATATATATATGTATATATGTATATATATATATATATATATATATATATATATATATATATATTATATATACACACATATATATATTATATACATATATACATACATATAGTATATATATATATATATATACATATATATATATATATATATATATATAATATATATATATATATATATATATATATATATATATATATATATATATACTGTACACACATACACATATATATATGTACATATACATATAAATACACATATCTTCATCAACTCAGACGCGCAATTCCGATCGTATCACTTTTCGCCTCGGTTCGGAGATACAAACTTTGCGTAAACTAAGTCAAATGTTCATGGGTAAACGCTCGCCTATCTACTATTGTTATTTTCAACGTATCGATTTCCCGTTTCCACGTGCACTGAGGAATGCTCCCCAAATCAATACTGCAGACATCAGTATCGATCAACACGTCTATAAATATCGATACTACTTTGTATTCTAATCTCCTTTTTTTTTTAAATCACATAAAGTGATTTATGTATGCAAAACAGATACATAAATTCATAAATTTGATATATTTCGTTTTAAAACAGTTGTTGTACTCCCTTCTCTATTCCCACAACAGCACACGAGTTCTTAAGGTCGTGGTGCTACCTGATTGGCTGGCGACCGTGACGCCAAAAGACCCAACCAGCCAATCAGGTGCGTGATTCGCATTCCATTGTTATTGAAGATGCCTTCCATAATGGATGTTGGTCTCTAATATTTTCACGTATTGAAATTCGATTTATAATTTCTTCTGAACACAAGTCAGGAATTTGTCTAATTTTCTGCCAAGAAAATGATCTGAAATGCTGAAATACCACGTCATTTCAAAATTAAAAAGGAGAGTATTTATTTTGAAAGTTACTTAAACACTTTTTAAAACCTGCATTCTGACTGTGAATTTCTTATGGAATTATTTGTTAAGGATAAGTTCTTAGAATGTTGAAATAATAATAATCTATTCCACAAGAACAAAGATCATTCTTTTTTCGCTCATTTAATTTCTGTTTAAAAAAGAAACATTTTATTACATCTTTAATCTACTTTTTTTTAGTTTCAGGGCTCTGTTGTTTCTGAAAAATCGATAGACCTAACGTATGAGTTTTTTTATAGTATATGCATAATATATACAGTGTATATATACATATATATGTGTATATATATATATATATATATATATATATATATATATATATATACTGTATATATATATATAAATATATATACGTACATATATATATATATATATATATTTATAAATATATATATATATATATATATATATATATATATATATATATATTATATATATTTATTACATTAAATCCAAGTTTGAATCCTGGGTGGGGGATAGAACGGTGTTCGTAGGTATGACCAGTAAATTTCGTATCTGATAGGTAGTCGACTGTGGCATTGCTACTGATGGAGAGAGAGGCACGGTCTAGCAACCACTTCGCAAATTATCAGCTGAAAATTAGAATGGTTCCCTTTAGGCAACTCTTTCTGGAGCCATCCTCTTAAAGTAATATATATATATATATATATATATATATATATATATATATATATATATATATATATTTTATGTATATGTATGTGTGTACAGTATATACATATATATATATATATATATATATATATATATATATATATATATATATATATATATATATATATATATATATATATATATATATATATATTTATGTATATACATATGCCAATGATTTATTTTTTAAAGTATTATGTGTAAATTGAGGATACGCTTATATATATACAGTATAAATGCTTAATAAAACAGTTCATATGCATAAGCGTGTCCTCAATTTACACATAATACTTTAAAAAATAAATCTTGGCGTATGTATATTCATAAATATATATATGCACATATATATATGTGTGTGTATGTGTGTACCTATACGTCGTTATAAAAAACAAGCGTACCATCGATTTAAACATAATACACATAATACGCTAAAAACCAAATCGTG
>NC_089761.1:26298143-26308143 GCF_040412425.1 Macrobrachium rosenbergii | reverse complement strand
TATTCAAGAGGAATTAAGGGAATTAGTCTTATAAATAACTATAGAGAAATGGTCCTAAAAAAAAAAAAGGGAATTGGGTGGGGAGTTATACGTAGGAAACAGAAACGGTATGGAAATATGAATATTTTTTGTTTTGTTTCAGGATATTGATAATTCGAATAGATTGTCTAATAGAATGAGAATGATTATTCAAGATGCATTAAGGGGGTTAGGCTTATAAATAACTATATAGAAATAAAGCCTTTAAAAAAATTGGATGGGGAGTTATACGTAGGAAACAGAAATAAATAATTTTTTTATTACAGAATATTGATAATACGAATAGGTTGTCGAAAAGAATTTCGATGATTATTCAAAAAGAATTAAGGGAGTCGGGCTTATTGATAACAAAAGAAATAAAGGGGGAAGGAAAGAAAGCCCTGAAAAAAAAAAAAGAACCAGATAAGGTGTTGTACGTCGGAAGCAGAAACAATGTGGAAACATGAATCCTATTGTCTATTCAGGATACTGGTAGATAGAACAGGCTGTAAAAATTAAAAATAAACTTGACTAACTCTTAGAGAGGACTTGAGGTAGCTTAGTAAGAATGACAACAAAAGAATTTTTAAAAATACAGAAAATTAAAATTCGAACGTATGTACGTGCGTAAGAAAAAACGAACGAAAACGTTCTGTAAATCATAATAATAGGAAAAATATCGTCGATGAAGAAACAGACAGATAGAAAAATCTACCTCTTTAAGCAAAAGCTACGAGAGGAAAACCAAATCAAAGCCCTTTTTAATTTTTTCCCCGGAGGGGGATAGTGCTGTCAGTGCACCTCACGGGGTGCACTGTAGGCATTACTAAAGGTTCTTTGCAGCGTCCCTTCGTCCCCTAGCTGCAACCCCTTTCATTGCTTTAACTGTACCACCATTCATAGTATCTTCCATCTTGCTATGCAAACTCTCCTAACAGTTACTTCATAGTGCAACTGCGAGGTTTTCCTGTTTCACCTTTCAAACCTACTTACTCTCAATTTCCTCTCCAGCCCTGAATGACCTCGTAGGTCCCAGTGCTTGGCCTTTGGCCTCAACTCTATCCATAAAAAAATTTTCTAGAGCAAAAACTAGCAACGAAAAAAAGTCAAAGATTCCACCAAAAGGATGGAGGAAAGCCCCGACTGATGGAGAAGTATCAGGTGGACAGGGCCCTCGACGTAAGTGACACGCCAGTCACGGGGAAAATGATTGATGATGGCCGACGCCACCGTGATGTTATATAGGACAAGAAACTCCCAACTCGGGGAAGAAGTTTCCCCTGACAAACTTCAAGATCTATGGGCGCAAAAACGCCTCCAGTTGGAATGATAGAAGGCGTGTCTTCCTGTATGGGAAGAAGTGAATGGCGTTCTGTGTTGATTTATGTGTGCGATTTATAATCTGATATTGAAATTTCCTTTAGGTGAATTGGTACGATGCGTATTTTCGTGTAAACATTCATAGAAAACATTGTTCAAAAGATTCATTATTTTTAAATTCATCCCATCAATAAATTTCTATGGTTAATAAAAAAAATTCATAAGAAGCTGTTTATCATTAGATTTTTTTTTTTTAGCAAGCAAACATATGAAAATATTCGAAATCTACTTGAGTAAAGAGAGATTCTATAGCAAAGGATAATAATAATAATAATAATAATAATAATAATAATAATAATAATAATAATAATAAATAATAATAATAAAAAATAATATAATAATAATAATAGTAATAATAATAATAGTAATAATAATAATAATATAATTTACTTCAAATAAGGGCCATACATAGCAATAGATAATGTATAAACAATCAATCCAAGAGTGTAGGCGAGAATCCTACACCAAATCGCGCTACAGAAATAAAATTATAATAATAATAATAACAATAATAATAGTAATATCCTTTATTTCAGCTCAGGGCCATATGCAGGGAATATACAAAGTAGAGACAATACAATACGCACTGTTTAGATACACAAAATAATAATAATAATAATAATAATAATAATAATAATAATAATAATAATAATAATAATAATAATATCTTTTATTTCAACTACGGGCCATATAGATAGATACTACATAAACAATCAATCGTAGAGGATAGACGGGAATCCTGCGCCAAACCGCGCTACAGAAACTCTGCTACAGAGAAGAGGGGCAGGAAGTCCCAAATAGCTCAGAGTCTCTGTAGGAGAAGAAGATGATTTTTCTTCCGGAGTGATATTTTCGGTCAAGTGTCTGCGTTGTAGGAATCAGTCGAGTGATAAATGATTGTGATTTTCGGATGTAAACCTCACCAGAGCCTCGCACCATAAGTGTTATGATGGACGCCGAGGAAAAATGGTGGGAGATCAAGGCGACGGGGAGGTCATCCATCAACGGGGCACTCTTCTTCTTCTTCTTCTCTCTCTCGCTCTCTCTCTCTCTCTCTCTCTCTTTATGTAGGTGTGTGTGTGTGTCTGTGTTGGTGTGAGTGATTGATGGGTGTTGTTAGGAAATGCAACTGTATGTCGGCGTAAACGCTCGTGTGATAGATATTCTTGCTAGGATCTCTCTCTCTCTCTCTCTCTCTCTCTCTCTCTCTCTCTCTCTCTCTCTCTCTCTCTCTCTCTCTCTCTATTTAGGTGTGTGTTTTGGTGTGAGTAATTGATAGGTGTTGTTAGGTAATGCAACTGTATGTTGGCGTTAACGCTCTTTTGATAGATATTCTTCCTAAGATTTCTCTCTCTCTCTCTCTCTCTCTCTCTCTCTCTCTCTCTCTCTCTCTCTCTCTCTCTCTCTTTTTGGGTGTGTGTTGGTGTGAGTGATTGATAGGTGTTGTTAGGAAATGCAACTGAATGTTGGCGTAAACGCTCATGTGATAGATATACTTGTTCGGGTGTCTCTCTCTCTCTCTCTCTCTCTCTCTCTCTCTCTCTCTCTCTCTCTCTCTCTCTTTTGGGCATGTGTGTATGTGTGCGCGTGCGTATATGTGAGAGATTGATACGTATTGTTAGGAAATGCAACTGTACGTTGGCGTAAACGCTCGTGTGATAGATATACTCGTTCAGCTCTCTCTCTCTCTCTCTCTCTCTCTCTCTCCTCTCTCTCTCTCTCTCTCTCTCTCTCTCTTTATGCGAGCGTGTGGGTGTTTGTGAATGTGTTTGAGAGCACTTGTATGTTTGTGTGATTGTAGTATGTGTGGGTGTGTGTGAATGTGTTTGAGAGCACTTGTATGTTTTTGTGATTGTAATATGTATCGTTATATTTTCTAAATGTTTTTGGGTGAGCACGCTTCTGTGACGAATACCCAGTGCGAAGATTTCTCTACCTCTCCGGTCTTGTAACAAAACTTCTACCTCACATGTGGACGACCCGTGTTCGAATCTCGAACCTGAAGCGAAGGAACGAACGGACGAGTTCCCTAAAATATAGCATGGCCTTCTTGATCTAGGCACTGAATCTGGAACCTAGGTGTTGGTCGACTGTTTTAGGTTACAGTTTTGTTGAGGTTAAAAGGGAGGTAAGAGAGAAAAAAAAAAACACTAAACGTGAGTGTTCATTGCTCCGTCAAAATGTCTGCTGTACTATAAAAAAAAAAAAAAATAAATAAATAAAGGGGGCAGACCTCAACCAAGTAATCCTCTCACCTGTAGCTCAAACATTTCTGTAATGTCTCCAGGTCAGATCCGCTTAATATTTATAGTTATGATTTTCTTACCATCAACATTCGAAATTGCTAATCAGCAGATAAGTTCACGCATTAGATCCTCAGATGAAATATAAGTGCACAGCGCCAAAACACTCATCAATATATGCAATTTCAACTGAAAGAAGAGAAAATAAAGATTGCAATAGGATTCCATGATTGTAAAAGCGACGTTCCTTTAAAAAAATAAATAAAAAGGATGAGTGAGTGAGAGACCGTTCTGGTAGTATCATTAAAATAGAAATAAACTAAAAAGTAATTTTGCAAACATTCTGCCGGCTCTTGCAGAAAGCTTTAATAAACAACGTTATGGCAGGAATCTTCAGGCGCGTCACCGCTTGCTCAGACAGCGAGAGCATCATCTCAGAATCGCAGTGGCCCACATCATTAACATTTTATTTTATGAAGATAGTTGAGAAAATCATAATAAAAATCTGTAAGTAGTAGATAAGTGTATATCGCTTCCAGACACTCATACAAGGGAGAAATCATGGTGCCTGAACTGATCACTCGTGAATCAAATGGCGAAATCGACGTTTTGGCCTGACTGAGAAATTTCAACAATTTGGTTGTGTCTTAGTATCCAAACTACTTAAACAAAATAGAATAATAATATAGTTTCCTCTCGAAATCGGACACTTTAAGTGGTTACGAATTCCTCACTATCCAAGACCAGCTTTGGTTTTATCTGTTGTTCCGCAAGGAGTAGTTTTAGGGCTGATTCGTTTCCTTTCGTCATGATAATTGCACTTAACGTGACTTGCATTGCTTATTACTGTTATGCAATTATCTTAGTCTTGACACTATCAAAGGTATTTCACAATGAACTACACATGCGGTTTATGACTAGACAGGTAACAAAAGTTTACTTTGTATATATTAAAAGAGGCAGAAGATATCTGTTCCCTGAAAGTAACAGATATATACATACATACTTATATACATTGTACTCGATCCATGGCTGACGTCAGTGGTAGAGCACAGAGCTCACATATATAAGGTGTATATATATATATATATATATATATATATATATGTGTGTGTGTGTGTGTGTGCGTGTATGTATGTATGTGTGTATACATGTGTGTGTGTTCTCTCACGTTCTAACTGTAATAAAACAAATAAAAGATGGAACATTTCCTTGTGATTAGTCTTACCCTCTCACCTCCTCTTCTCTCGACCGGCTGGAATTATTCTCCTTTATGTCTTTATAATCACATTCCCTTTGTCCATCATATTTCTCTCTCTCTCTCTCTCTCTCTCTCTCTCTCTCTCTCTCTCTCTCCTCTGACCCCATCGCTCGATCATTAACCCGGAGAAATATGGCTTTAATATTTGCCTCTATAAATCAGGTGCCCTTCAAATCTTTATCCCATACCTCGTCACGATTACGCAGGTTTTGGCCGAATTCCCTTTTTGATTCCTCTCTCCGTATGCAACATCCTCCTACGTATGTATACGGACCTTCCTTCCTTTCCATCTCTTTTCCACGAATAGCCAAAAAAAGCTTCAAGCCGAGTAGACGTGTATCTGAGTTTGTATGGACGGTTGTGTGTGAGTGTATGTGTGTATTTGTATACGCGAATAGGGTCCGAAACCCTTTCCCCTGATAGTGATAATCTGCCCCGCTTTCTCTCTCGGCGCGTTTTTACCTCTCTCTCTCTCTCTCTCTCTCTCTCTCTCTCTCTCTCTCTCTCTCTCTCTCTCTCTCTCTCCTTGTTTTCATTTAAGTGACTATCCACCATTCGCTTCTCATCCTGCCTCCCCTATGTCATCCCATTAGAGTTAAGCATTAATTCTCGCAGTCCTCATTTGTTCTGTGATTTATATAGTAACGCTGGCTGCGGACCTCGTCTCTCCCCTTCGTTTAATGCGTCCTTCATTCGCCTTTTCAATCTTTCCTAATCATACGCATCATTCGCTCCGGGAAATATATATGTAAATGCGGCGCTTTACGATTCCTCCGTATTATTGTCATTGATAGGTGGGCGATGCAAATGACTTCGTATTTAAGTGATTAAACGGTGTTACTTGTGCGAGGAATCATTAGAGACGGGGCTGAGGGAAAGGGTCTGAGGGGAAAAGGCCCCTTTCCAGATCATATTCATGCAAAAGGGGAACCGGGCGGACTTTTCATGCGATTTTATGAGATTGCTCGAGATTTTATGAGACTTTATGAGATGTTTCTTCTTTTATTTTTCCCGTCTCTCGCTCTTTCTCCATCCTTCTCTATCTGTCTATCTCTTTTGCACGGGGGGAAATTCGTTGTTATATATTTCTTAATGGAGGGGAATGATTGGTTGCTCCTTCTCTCTCTCTCTCTCTCTCTCTCTCTCTCTCTCTCTCTCTCTCTCTCTCTCTCTGTATATTATACCTTCAATCTTCTGCCTGCAAGGATTGGGTCAGGCCCCCATATATATATATATATATATATATACACATACATACATACATACATATATTATATATATTTGTATATATATATATATATATAAAAAAAAATTATATATATATATATATATATATATATATATATATATATATATATATTTATATATGTGTGTGTATGCATGCATGCATGTATCTATACCGAAATGTTATATTTCCCCGGACGTTATCCGGGCGTAAATTTCGTCACTTTTTTTAACGGGAAGGGGGGAAGTTATTGTAACCAATAATCGAGTTGGTATGTAAGTAATGAGCCATTGATTCAATTTAGTGTCCCGTCCGTTCAAGGAGATAAAGAAGGCGACTTTGTCCGTCGACCGTTTCCTTGTACGCTGGTATCGCTTTTAACGCGACCGTCAGTCATTGCGAAGTTTGAAGTACGTCGTAACATTTGTCAGACGAATTAATTCGATAGCTTTCAAATACAATGAACAAAAATGAATGAATGCACGGGAACGTTGTCTTAAAATTCGAGATTAAGTGATGCCATATCAATAAACGGAGGGCAGTCTGTTTAAATGGAAAAAGGTGTAAAACATTTTTGTAAATATACTTAAATAATATGTGGCATCTTTTTGTCCTAGTGTGCAAACTGCTCTGTAGCGTTTATTTAACCCATTGCTACATTTAATATTATTATTATTATTATTATTATTATTATTATTATTATTATTATTATTATTATTGTTGTTGTTGTTGTTGTTGTTGTTGTTTACATTGTTCATCGGTATAAGTATTATACTATGCTATCAACAATACCTAAGTGCTATTGACTGTCCATTCTTACTCTTTAATACTTCTGCTTATTATGCGATGTAATTGCATTGCATGATATATATATATATATATATATATATATATATATATATATATATATATATTATGTATGTATGTATATATAAATATATATATATATATATATATATATATATATATATATATATATATATATATGTATATATATAGTGTGTGTGTGTGTGTGTGTGTGTGTGGCTCTTAAACCATGATCATATGAAAAAGTAGTGAAAAATATGAAGTACAGACAATTTTATAATATTTACAATTATTTATTTTCAATATTTGCTGTAAATATTGCCCACAATTCATCTTGTCAAAATAGGAAGACCTACCAAACTGAAGGCTAAAGAAGACTGAAATCTAAATATTTCTAGCCATTCCCCCGTAGGTGAAGTCTGATGTTTGGCTTCCAGTCAGCTTAGTGAATGTGTTAATTAAGAAACAGGTAGATGGAGTTGGTGCAAATGAACCTTTTGGAAGTCTCAGTAGACGTCATTGCGTTCCAAAAACGTTCCCTGTTCCATTCGTCGTCTTTTCTTTCGTAGCAGGAAAGTAAACTGAAAGAATAAAACCAAATTGGGGAGGAAGAGAAGAGAAAATAAAAAGAGCCAAAACAAAAAAAAATTTTTATGATTGATAAGCTTAGTCGTTATACGTGCTTTTTGCTGGCTGTACGTGACTTGTATTTTTACTGGTATATAAACTCATATTATTTAGATATAAATAAATTGACCAAGAAGAATGGAGTTACATATTTAAATTAAGTTTATTAAGTTTGACATCAAATTTCATCAGGGTAGAACTAAAATTTGGGTCACCATGTACAAGCTTATGGACTGTTCACCATCATACGTCTTACAACATGGTACGTGACACACTACAACCTTCCCTATCTCAGTGGTATTCTGAGATGAACGCAAACACGCCAGTAATTATTCTTTATTTCTTTACCATTTTCTTCCTCATAATTCTGTGGTCTTCATCCGTTTGTGAAGTATCTCCAAATATTCGCACAGAAGAAATCAGCTGACACGTCTTTCAAAATGAACATGACCTGTAGTTATGATAAACATTGATTCATATCTTGAACAAAATATAAATTAATAAATGAATGAAGTGTTTACCTATGAATGAATAAATGAGGTACTTAACTGTAATGAATGAATGAGTAAAGCATTGAACTGTAGTCTTAAAGAAATACAATTTGAAAGAAATTATATTTAGTCTATGGAAATGGAGTATAAGAACCGGCAATTGCTAAAGAAAATAATTACACAAGAAGGCAAATGAGAAAAGCCAAAATGTACACATTCATTGCGTAATGCCAAATATTTACCAACAGAATTAAATTTATTGTTCATCCGTCTCAAACTTCTCCCATTTTCGTTTATTTTTATTTTCTTTTCCCCTGATAATTCTTATTGTATAAATAGCAGATGTTTGTATTAAGTCTCTCTCTCTCTCTCTCTCTCTCTCTCTCTCTCTCTCTCTCTCTCTCTCTCTCTCTCTCTCTCTCTCTCTCTCTCTCTCAATTGTATAGACTATGCTTGCCTGGTATGATTTGCATATACATAAGTACATATACTTTGGTGAGCGTATATGAATGATCGTTCACAAACGCACAGCAGAGTACGTCTGAATACGCCTAATTTTTATAATACCTTTAGTTTTTTATTCTTTTTAATTTTTTTATTTTTTCCAAGTGTGTGCTTTTGCCTGCGATTAAGGGTCCCTGGTAATTGTTAGTGCCAAAGCAAGATGGCGTCTGATATTCTTATCCGGCAAACGGGTGAGACCCGGCAACCGCTACTTTTCGCCGAAATAAATCTCCGGCGTAATCTCTCTAATGATAGATATTACATGATTTACCGGTCGTTTTGCCTCCATCGACAATCGGGGGGATTTTCGAGAGGGAAAACCTAACGGCCGCAAATTATCCGCTAACGATCAAAGTCCAAGAATTTTGCACGGGGCTCAATGAAGATAAACTGTGGAGTTTAATTGTGCGAAGGGATTTGAAAGTAGCCATTCGAGAGGACCCTTCTCTCTCTCTCTCTCTCTCTCTCTCTCTCACACCATTCTTCCCCCCCCCCTCTCTCTTCTCATGTCTCCTCCGTTCCCTCTTCTCTTCTCTTCCTCTGCTTTTCTTCTTATTCCTCCTCCTCCTCCTCCTCCCTCTCTCTCTCTCTCTCTCTCTCTCTCTCTCTCTCTCTTGCCTACCATTCTTCCCCCCCCCCTCTCTCCTCATGTCTCCTCCGTTCCCTCTTCTCTTCTCTTCCTCTGCTTTTCTTCTTCCCTCCTCCTCCTCCCCTCCTCCTCCTCCTCCTCCTCCTCCTCCCTCCTCCTCCTCCTCCCCTCCTCCTCCTCCTCCTCCTCCCTCCTCCTCCAATGTCTCTTTCTCTTGCTCTCTTCTCTTCTCCTCTTCCCCTCCTCCTCCTTCTTCCTTTTACTCTCTTCTCCCTCATCCTCAATGTCTCCTCCGTTCCTCTTCTCTTCTCCTCCTCAATGTCTCCTCCGTTCCTCTTCTCTTCTCCTCCTCTGTCTTTCTTCCTCCTCTTCCTCCTTCTTCCCTCTACTTCCCTCTTCCCCATCATCAATGTCTCGTCCGTTCCCTCCTATCCTCTCTTCCTCTGCATTTCTTCCTCCTCCTCCTCCTCCTCCTCCCCTTCACAACAAAGACACCGCCCTACTGACATCCTTCCCTCCCCCAGCCTTCTTAACCCACTCCTTAACCCTTCCTACCCCCTCTCCTCCTTGACCCCTATCCTGGTAACGCCCCCTCCCATTCACTCCTTCCCCTCCCCTTCCTTCTCCTCTCCATGTTCTTTCCCCATAATCAATTCTTTTCCAAATAGAGAAATATGGGACTCACTCGCCAATGGAGCAGAAGTGAAGTCTGGTGATTGTCGTTTCAATATTGAGGGTTGTTGAGAAGTTTCGTCTCGTTTTCTTCGGCTGAAGTGTCATACACATACACACCCAAATTATATGCGTGTATATATATGTATACATAATGTGTGTATATATACATATACCGTACAT
>NC_089761.1:26273143-26293143 GCF_040412425.1 Macrobrachium rosenbergii | reverse complement strand
AATAATTATAATGATAATTTTAGCAGACACTGCAAAGTATCACCTTGCAAAAACATATCCATCTCGCGGAGTAACAAGGCATGATACGTATTTACGAGCCTCGCTCTGTCAAGACACAAGTATATCATTTCCGAACAGAAATACCGAACCATTTCAAAAAGCAGATTCTTATATTTACAAAGGAAGATGGAAAGAGATAAAGAAGGGGAAAGAGAAAGAGAGAGAGAGAGAAAAGAGTGGCTATAAATTCTGGGAAAGAAAAATTGATAAGACGCCGAGCGGGGGATTGAAAGCATTTGTCAGTCGAAATGTATATCATCTCGGAATATTCGTCTTGTGTCTACTTATTTCTGGAAAGGATCCCGTGACAAATCGGAAATATATTGCCGCATACCATATAAGACGGAGGAGGAGGAGGAGGGAGGGAAAAGATGTGCACATGGTTGAGGAGAGACACAGAAAGAGAGAAAATGAGGAGAGACTGTGTATTTATATACATGTAATATATATATGTGTGTATTATACATTATATATAAATGTAAATATATATATATATATATATATATATATATATATATATATATAGTGTGTGTGTGTGTGTGTGTGTGTGCAGTATATAGAGTGAGAGAGAGAGAGAGAGAGAGAGAGAGAGAGAGAGAGAGAGAGGAGAGGAGAGAGAGAGAGAGAGAGATGAAGTTAATTGTAAAGAGAGAAAGAAATGGAGGTTAACGGCTGTAATGTAGGACTGGAAGCAAGTTACATGATAAGAGGTTTTCTTGAAATTTGGTGAAATAACGAAAACAATCGAGATAAAATACAGTTACTGTATAAAAATCCGTTTGTAAGTGAAAGATGGATATATGTAAAAAAAATTGAGAAAAATGAAAATATTACGAACAGTTGCAAGCCAGAGGTTTTAGAGGAAAAATAAAAGATAAACATAGTTTGAAAATCATAAGAAGAAATCATGTGAAACATTAAGACGATCTATCGAGCAGAGAAGAGATAAAACATGTTAAACATACACACATACATTCATTAATTCACACATATGTGTACATGCATACATAAACATAAACGCATATTTGACAGATAATTACGCATGCAAGCATGCAAATAAGTAAACATAAATTATAACAAATAATGCGCCGAAGCTTCTTCGGCGCAATGGAGTTTTCTGTACAGCCGCTACAGCGTATAATCAAGGCCACCGAAAATAGATCTATCTTTCGGTGTCTCGATATAATGCTGTATGAGCCGCGGCCCATGAAACTAACCACTACCCGGAGGTGGCCTGTCCTGTATCGTTACCAGAAGCACGATTATGGCTGATTTTAACCGTAAATAAAATAAAAACTACTGAAGCTAGAGGGCTGCAATTTGGTATGTTTGATGATTGGAGGGTAGATGATCAACATACCAATTTGCAGCCCTCTAGCCTCAGTAGTTTCTAAGATTTGAGGGCGGACAGAAAAAATTGTGGAGAGAAAAAAGTGCTGACGGACAGACAAAGCCGGCACAATAGTTTTCAGAAAAGTAAAAATAGAAAATAAGATTCGCGAATGAATCTTTTTATAAGAATAACGAAACTCCGTAACAGAGATTCCATTTCGAAGACATTTTGTTGGGGGGGCGGTGAGTCCTTTCCTTCCGTTTCTCCTCTCCCCCTCTCCCTCCTCCTCCCTTCCACCTCACCCACCCCCATCTTTTCCTCTCTTTTATTTTCTTGGTCTGTTTAGTTAACAAATGCCTTCTCCTTTGCCCTGTGAGCCGTCCATTCATCGACTCTCCCAAGTGCAGTAAGAAACATGCATCTTTTCCTTCTGTTAACATCCGTCTCTCTCACGTGGGGGCATTAGTAATGGTTGGGAGGAGGGGGGATGGCGGTGGTTTGGAGGAGAAGGGACGGGGGAATCCTGGTAGGAGGTAGGGGGGTGTGGGGTTGTTGCGAGGCGAAAGGTAAGGCTGGAGTGAGAGTTTCTTTCTCCAGGAAAAAAATATCCATTTTGAGATGTTTTTGTTTGCTTAGGTTTCCCTTTTCCACCCCAACCCCGTCCCCCCCTCCCACTGTTATTTTTTTTATTCACTATATCTGATTGATACGCGTATCGTGTGTTGAATGTTTATTCGCTCTGATGGAAAATCGACTTTTAAGTACATTAATCTGTATGAATGTGTTTGTTTTTAATCTGAATGAGATTTGAAACTCTGCGGCTAATATCTGACCTTTTAATATATATAAATTCATCTCATTTTAATTGTGCATTTACATTATACATACATACATACATACATATATATATATATATATATATATGTATATATCTACATATACACACAAATTAACAAGAGCATTTAATTTCATCATCCCATACAAACAGTAGTATGAAAAAGAATACGTGTTCTCTCTCTCTCTCT
Organism: Macrobrachium rosenbergii; assembly: GCF_040412425.1. NCBI lineage: Eukaryota > Metazoa > Arthropoda > Malacostraca > Decapoda > Palaemonidae > Macrobrachium > Macrobrachium rosenbergii. The sequence goes on along the minus strand of NC_089761.1, from coordinate 26,290,725 downwards.
CTCTCTCTCTCTCTCTCTCTCTCTCTCTCTCTCTCTCTCTCTCTCTCTCTCTCTCTCTCAGCAGCCCCCATCTCTCCATTCCCTTCTGACAAACACTGAACTGCTGCGACAGATCCTTCGGGCAGGTGTTTATTGATCCTCATATATCATCCGAAGTCACCACGGCGGGGACCTTTCTTCTTCTTCTTCTTCGGCCGCCACCTCTCGAGGCGAACTAATAATTTCTGACAAACATATCCATCACTCCTCGGATTTTTTGAATCCCCGACAGACTTTTCACGTTTTACGCAAAGTTTACTTTCTGGGGAAAAAAAATAAGAGGAAGGAGAGGAAAAGGCGGAAGGGAGGAGGAAGAGATAGAGAAGAAAAAGGGAAACCATTGTTTCCCTTTCCTTCGTGGATTTTGTTTATATATATATTATATATATACAATTATATATATTGATATATATATATATATATATATATATATATATATATATATATATATATATATATATATATATATGTGTGTGTGTGTCATCACTCCTGGAATTTTTTGAATTTCCGACAGACTTAACGTTGTGCGCCAAATTTCGTTCCTGGGAAAAAATAAAAGAAAGAAGGGGAAAGGGAGGAGGAGAGGAAAGGAGAAGGAGAAGGAGAAAAGGGAGAGAAAGAGGGAGAGAGATAGAGGAAAAAGGAGAGTGAGAGAGAGAGAGAGAGAGAGAGAGAGAGAGAGAATCCTGCTGTTCGATTTTTTTCACTTAACGTATTCTTCAGAAAAATTGAACGATTTTGAAATTGGCATGAAGAAACAGAAGCACGCCTCATGGCAACAGAGAGAGAGAGAGAGAGAGAGAGAGAGAGAGAGAGAGAGAGAGAGAGAGAGATTCCTACAATCTGATCTCTTTCATTTAATATTTCGTTCAGTTTCACTGAACGATTTCGAAGTGGTCGTAAAGAAACAGTAGCAAGCGTGCATGATATATTTACAAGAACGCCTTATGGCAACAATACACCTGAAGCTCCAGAGGCCGCCAGGCGTCGACAGCCTTTAAATGGACTTGTGAAAAATGAGGCGACCAGATAATAAATATATGAATAATGGGTAAGATGGACACTTGAAAAATGAATGGAGCAAAGACCGATGGCGGCGGAATAGCTGTGAAAGAGAAAAAGTCCAACAGGAGAATTTATGGTCGGTTTTGGGATCACCGTTTGCGAAAATATTTTTCTAGCCGTCCTTATTTTTGGCATGGGAAAAGAAGAGCATTGGATCAGTAGTAAAGGCATTTTAGGTTTGAACAGTCATTACAAAAATGAAGGAAATGTTTATCAGTTTCATTACCGTAATTGTTAGAGCTGTCAGTATTTAAAAAAAAAAATGCTGTAATCATCATTATCATCACCATCATTATGTTTATCATATTTGAGTATCGTATTAGAACCTGTAACAGACAGTCAGAAAGAGACGTTTTGTTGTCTTCAAAACATAAAGTGTATAATATCTCTTGTTTAAGACATATCTCATCATAGGTGGGATTAATGTGTCCAGCGAACATCTACTCATATTCCAGAACGACATTATAGTCGATTTCCCTACAGATAATCGACGAATTTCAACCTTAGCGACATAATTAAACACCATGCCATTTTAAGTTTACTGCTGGTCATATACGAGGAACTGAATATGAAGGACAGTACGAAATTTAGCAGAGGAAAAATTAAATGCGTCATGCATATCAAAATATACTGTAGATAATGTTTAAAAATACAGCCATTTACTTTGACAGTAAACTTTGATTGATTCAGCGTCATGAAACAACCAAAGAGAAACAACGAGTCCCACAACATTATGAATTTTCATAGGCAACATTTCTGAAGGAGCACGTTTTTTCAAGTTTTGAAAAACTGATTGGCATGTGAAGAACCAAACTAAGATCTTTTTTCCTTACATTTCTGTCATATTTGCTCGTGAAAGAAGTAACTCAGAACTGTTCGTGAAGCTAATGTGATATTTTGACAGTTTTTCATCTTGCTATTTTCTTAAAAAAAAAAAAAAAAAAAAAAAAATATATATATATATATATATATATATATATATATATATATATATATATATATATATATATATATATATATATTAGGTCAAAATATCAATGGATGTGTTAGAGGGTCATCAACTTTGTAATTTGGGGTCATGTGTAAGAAATCAATTATTATTAGTAGTATTCAGAGGATGAAACCTATTCATTTGCAATAAGCCCAGAAGGTCCACTGACTTGGAATTCAAGCTTCCAAAGAATATGGTGTCCATTAGGAAGAGTAAGAGGAAGTAAAGGGAAATAAAGAAAGAAGAGATACCACTTATGAAAAAAGAAAAGAATAAATAAATTAATAACATCAAACATGACTGAATTTTTCGGGGGAGCCCAGATCTCGGAGTAATCTTGACCCAATAATGCAAGATGGTGGCCATTGCTGGGTATTGTACTGTAATGTCCAAAATCTCCAAAATTCCTAATGACACTTATAATACAATTGACAGAAAATAGACCCTGAAACAGCAGTAACTGGCAAAACAAGCATATGCAGAGCAGATTCACATGCATAAATAAAGAGCAAATGTAAATAAGTAAATAAATAAATGCATATGAACAAGTAAATTTGTACATCAATAAACATCATTCAGATCAAAGATGAATGGAATATGTAAATAAAAAATGCAACAGTGACTCGGAGATTATATCTGATGATTTGTTGAAAAATTGAACAAATGAGCAATTAGGCAAGGTTACAAAATAAATTAACTGAAGAAACTGTTTGAGTGATAATGAAAGGACTTGCTCTGGCAATTCTTGGCTGACAAGACTCATTGATTAATTGCTGGGTTCACCGACGTCTTATTATATTGAGTATGTTAAGTTAATTTAAGAGGTTTGTACTTATAAAGATAAAGTGTACGTTTTTTCGTTTTAAATTACGTTTTAAGTTACGACAACAATAGATAATCCTACTTACAAGAGAGAAACCTGATTTAGTGTGCTTCAGAATTACATTAAAATTGCATGGTTTGCTTCTATCGCTTTTATTTTACAATTTTTTGTGTCTGTTTTGCATTTGCCAGAAACTGATTCTTAAGAGTGATTCTCTCCCAGGGGAGCTAGTGCCGTCAGTGCACCCCATGCGGTGCACTGTAGGCATTACTTAAGGTTCTTTGCGGCGTGCCTTCAGCCCCTAGCTGCAACCCCTTTCATTCCTTTCACTGTACATCCGTTCATACATATTCTCTTTCTTCCATCTTACTTTCCACCCTCTCCTAACAAATGATTCATAGTGCAGCTGCGATGTTTTCCTCCTGTTACACCTTTCAAGCCTTTTCCTGTCAATTTCCATTTCAGCGCTGAATGACCTCATAGGTCCCAGTGCTTGGCCTTCGGTCTAAATTCTATATTGAACTCAACTCACCTTAAGAGTGATTCTGGTGAGGGTTTTTTGTAACTGTCTTCCAACAGTATTACCCTTTTTCACCCAATCTCCCTTTCTTTGACCTCACTTCTTGCGTCGCAAGTTTCCAGTAAATATTAACCAATAAATCATCGTTAATTACTACATAGCTAAAATCTCACTTAATGTCCTTGAAAGCTTTCACCATTCTTGTTCACTATTTTTTCCCCACTTCCTCCTCCTCACTCACCCCTTTCACTGCTTTACCCCCTGCCCATGCTGCTTCCTGACTTTCTCTCCCTCCCCCTTCCTTCTCTCCCTTCCTCCCTTCCCCTCCTTTCCTTCCCCTCCCTCCCCCTCCCTACTGCTAGGTGGAGATAATTGATGGAACCGGTGTATGTGTCAGGGACAGCCTACTAAAAGGTGATGAATTGCACCCTCCCTATTGTGGCCGAGTTGACTATTATCTTTATTATCATAGAGGGGCATAAATCTCTGATTAATGACCACAAGGGGGATTAATGGCAATGGATTTCAAGGGTGATTAATGACCGAGTGAATGTTATGGTTACGCCGTCGACAGTCAAGTAAGGCTCATTATTGGTATTTATCATTTAATACAACGCTTGATTTATGTGGGTGCCGGGCCGAAGGTTATTGATGAATCTGGCAAGGGGTTTCTCTTTTCAGACTTTAATCGATATGCGTTACCTTGGCGAGATAAAAAAAAAGAATTCAAGGTTCATTATCTGTTCATATATAATAAATTATAGAACTTATATACAGTACACTCATGAAGATTATATATTATATATATATATATATATATATATATATATATATATATATGTATATACTATATATATATATATATATATATATATATATATATATATATATATATATATATATATATATATAATATAAAATAGAATCAACTGGTCACATTTACCAGGAGATCAATGGGGCAATTGAATACACATGTAGAAGTAAGTTAGTAATTATGGGATCTATGTTTTTACCATTAAGATATTTATAATCATTAAATATTAATCATATCAATTTCCTAACCCAGATAAACGACAACGCTTTTGTTTACGGCGGACCATTTTTTTTTTTTTGGTGGGGGGGCGGTTTCGGGGCCATGGATATGGGGTTGCTGTTATAGTCCCGTAGGCTTTGCAGTGACGTAAGGAAAAGCTTTAGAACTTTCATTCAAAAACACGGCCCTCTTGTGCTGCCGGTGTCAAAGGTCCGTCTTCAAAACTGTAAAGTCTTTCAAGAAAGAAAACTATATAAGTGCTGTTTAGTACCTTGAAACTATTCATAAAAATTCAACTCCCAAATATGGAGTTTTCCTGACCCACGGGCCCTAACTCATTCCATGCAATATTGAAAGAAAAGGAATTAGGCAATCTGGCCAGTGCTTTGTGCTTGTTTCAGAATGAGTTTCTTCTACCCAGACGATATCCTTTGTATGTTTTTATTTTTTATTTCAGGCGTTCAGCATTAGAAGGGCCTCTTGCCCCAACTTTTGAAAATGGCGTTTTTCGCCTGATCAGTTTTAGAATAATCCCCCCTTTCCCCCCCCCAAAAAAAAGTAGGTGGGGTTGAACTATAATTTTTTTATGCATACTCTTCTATTCTTGGTCGCAAATACTTCACTTCATACAAAATTCAACTTTGTATCTTGAAAAATAAAGAAATTAGAGCAGGCTGAATTTCCAAAACTTTGATAGCTTATAACTCAATTTTTTTTTTTTTGTGGCGAGACCCCTTTCTAATGCTGAACGGCTCATTTGTAAGTCCCTTCTTGCTTTAAAGTTCTGCAAAATTGTATTTCACCGCTTTATGTCTTAAAGCACAGTCATCTATATATTATTTTATATAATCTCATTCTTCTTTTTTTTCAATCTCTTATTTTATAATTAAATGTACTTTTACTTGTGGTCCTTTGATCTCGTGGTGAGGGTGCTTTGAAATTACACTTTCCTTACAATGGTTCCATTGTGCAGTTAATCTTCAAGGTATATCTTTTCAGAGTTGTTATTCATGGTCAAATCGAGTTTTCTGTACAGCCGCTACAGCGTATAACCAAGGCCACCGAAAATAGATCTATCTTTCGGTGGTCTCCGTATAATGCTGTATGATCCACGCCCCATGAAATTTTTACGGCCGGTGGTGGCCTATCCTATCGTTGCCAGAAGCACGATTGGCAAACTTCAACCTTAAATAAAATACAAACTACTGAGGCTAGAGGGCTGCAATTTGGTATGTTTGATGATTGGAGGGTGGATGATCAACATACCAATTTGCAGCCCTCTAGTCTCAGTACTTTTTAAGATCTGAGAGCGGACAGAAAAAGTGCGGACAGAATAAAGTGCGGACGGGCAGACAAAGCTGGCACAATAGTTTTCTTTTACAGAAAACTAAAAACACTGTAACCCCACCATGAGAGTGAATCTATAATAAAGGGTATCGCATACATGGACATAGAATTTAAACACTTCTACTAACTTAATCTCAAATTTATTTTTTAAAAGGAAAATGCTCTTAGCCTAAGAATGTATATCCTTTGATTAAGACGAAATTTTATCTCTAACCACCTCACACACGGTCCCTGAAATTACGGACAAGGCCAATCAGTAGCACGGGCCATATAATTCATATGTGCCTTGCATGTACTCTTCCGAGTATGGGCATTAACCATTAGGGTGCATAAATGACTTTTCATAAGAGTTTTCAGAAATGTCTGTTCTCTCACAAATATTTTCAGGAGAGTTTTCAGAAATATCATATCTGTCCTCTCTCAAATATTTTCAGTAGAGTTTTCAGAAATGTCTATTCTCTAACAAACATTTTCTTGTAGGATTCATGTAGATTAATATGGAATGAATATGGAGAGAACTAGGGTTATCTTTTCCATTGAAACTACCCTTGTGTCTATGGAATTTATTGATAATTATTAATTTTATTTCCTTCCGTTCTACAAATACTCAAGCTGTTATCAAAGAATACATCAAAAACAGTTTGAGACGAAAATTAAGAGGTACGAGAGTAGCAAAGGTATACAAAATTTAAGTCTTCAGGATCTCAATAGAGAACCTGTATTTCATACTTTTTCTCTTTGTTGACGTAACAAGGTAAAAATGAAGGTAAATAAAGGCCACTTAGCTATATTGTGGTTGGGTTGATATCAACCTTTTCTCCTTTTTAACCACCTGCATTGCTTTCTCCCAGTTACCGGCATCTTCAAGTGTCATTATTCTGACGTGTTCATAATGGTAGCCATTCCATTCTCCGGCCTCCAATCAGTAATAAAAAGTATGTTCATAACATTCACTGCATGCTCTCATCAGCTGCTGCACCTTCTCAATTTTTTTACCAGCTGCTGCAACTTCTCACTGGTAGTAACACTCTACAGTCTACACCCTGTCATTTACAACCAACAACCATTCCACATTCTGTTCACAACATACTCTCTTACCACTTTACCTTTAGTTACGATTGCCAGGGAATAAAATGGCACGATATATTGTCCTTTTAATGAATCAGCCCTTTTCCCAAAATATACCCATGTATCATCATGAATATTCCTGCTCAATTACACCACGCATGAAAGCATCTCTGCAAGTCTTCCGTTTCACTTAAACGGTCGGTCCACGAGATAAGCATCTCTGCATCATTAGCAAAATGAAATTCAGGTTCGATTTGTTATTCCGTTGTCGTCGGACGCTCGGCGAGATCGGTTGGTTCTTAATATATCATTACTTATCAACACCGAAGCCTCCCGTGAAATAACGCTGGCATTATGAATTCCAGTCGCCTTCGCTTGGAAGTTACCCCCGTGCAGGATATTGTTGGGCTAATCTTCTCGGACGGAATCTGCAACTCAAGAGCTTTTGGTTTTTACTCTCTCTCTCTCTCTCTCTCTCTCTCCTCTCTCTCTCTCTCTCTCTCTCTCTCTCATATCTTGTCTCGTCCAGAGTAGTTAATGGCAAACGTGATAGCATTTTGCCGTATCCTGTTTGGTCATTAAAGAAATCAACGATGCCGAAGGAGGTTTATGAGACTGTTTTTCCTTTTGAGACCAGTTATTTTCTGATCTAAGCCAGTGGTCCATAATGTATTTTTTTATTAGTGTTTATCTGTCTTTACGAGAGCAATGTTTACTGGTTCCATTCGAGGATGTGGTTAATCTTTGGTTATTGCTCCCTTCTGTATGTTTAAGACCTTTGTTCAGTTGGTTATCTTATAGCCTGTATCTGTTGATTTAACTGTCATTTTGAAAAAATGACAGTTGGCTATCTCAACATAAGGAATGGTGGGCTAAATTAAATTCTTTGGTTATCGAAGACTTGTCTGTTGTTACTCTCTTCAAGAGTGCATTGTTTCCCTGTGAAGGGAATCTCATTAATGTCTGTCATAAACTGCTGGTCTGGTTAAAAGCAAAGAGCGTCGATCCATTTTAAGGATCTGTGGGTAATAATTGTTTTGAAGTTACAACACCTGATGTTTGTCTGAAAACATTGATTGTTGTCCTGCTTTAGATTGCTGGATTTAGCTGGTCCGCTGGTAAAGTGCTTAGTGTCGTGGCTCTGTATCATGATCAGTTACTGCTGCAGTGTGGGGTCTGCTGCGGTGGGAGGTTGAAACCAACATTCTTTGGGCTTGAATTTCAAGTCAGTGGCCCCTGTGTGCTTGTTCTATGTGAATAGGTCTCATCTACTGAAATAATAATAATAATAATAATAATAATAATAATAATAATAATAATAATAATAATAATAATAATAATAATAATAATAATAATAATATAGCCTGTGAAATTGATTATGCAATAATAGTTACTTCTGCAGAGTAGGGTTGAGAATGAACAGTTTGAATTTCAAATTAGGAAAAGCTTTTTCAAAACCAACTGAAATGACTGAATTCTTTAGACGGAAAAATAAAGGAAAATGGGCAAATATAACAGCGAATTAAAATACATGTTTCATCCTTCCTTGCTCTCTGATGCTGAAGACTAGTTTCTAGATAAACAAGACTTGATGATAATGATGATTTGCAACCTCATTATCTTTATCAGCCGAGATAATCGGGTTACTAGGGAATTTATAAATCCTCCCCTCCCCACCCCTACCCACCCCACTCTCTCTCTCTCTCTCTCTCTCTCTCTCTCTCTCTCTCTCTCTCTCTCTCTCTCTCTCTCTCTCTCTCTCTTTGTCAGCTGGCATTTTTATATTTTTATCTGTACGAATATCATACTTTAAACTGAATTGAATTTCAACGATGACAGAAACGGACTGCAAGCACTGATAATCATTTTGACAATACATTGGCAATGCACCATGCATGAGAAGCCTAGCGAGTAATCTATTCCATCTGCGTGTTTCCCTGTTAATAAACGCAAGCATTTATGGTAAATACAGACATCTAGCACATGAAACCTTACGTAGTGCAATGTCGAGAATTCCAAAACATGGCTTTCGTACCATGAGATCTACCTCCCCCTCCTCCCCCCCTCCCCTCTGCTTAAAGATGCAAGGGCAGTTTCAATTTCACCAGAATGACCACCTTAAAGGCAGACCGACCTGTCGTCAAGTAAATCATTCGAAGAAAGTCAGATGATTATCTGTTAATGCCAACACAAGCCACTTACTCCCTACTACTGCTACCACCACCACCACCACCCTTTCTTTGCCACCAACCGGACCTCAGGAACTCGAGGACTTCCCCCCTACCTACCTCCTGTACCTACAAGACCTCCCACAGGGTCAAAGAGAGAGAGAGAGAGAGACAGAGACTCCTTGCTAATTCACGTCCATGTGTAGGCTTCGACCAGGAGGTAAAGTCGTTCGGTTACAGATCTCTCGGGGTTGCATTTCATCGGTCGTTACAAAGGCGCTGACAAACAGAGTTCGATCTCCTCCAAACGAACCGCTGATTATTATACGATTGGTAATATGTGAGTTACGGCATCTGTAATTGGCTCGGACGACGGGAGGGCACTTCTGAATGCCAATGAAGCGCTCCCTGAAGAGGGAGCTAGTAGCTGTATTGAGGTCGGGTTATGCAGGAGGAGGAGGAGGAGGAGGAGGAGGAGGAGGAGCCGTTTGCACTTGTACACGAGGAGAAGAAGAAGAAGAAGGATAAGGAGAAGAAGAAGAAGAAGAAACAGATAAAGCAAGGATTTAGTACGGTGGATAAAATTTTAAATGCAATCACACAGGCAAATAAGCAAATGTTACATTCATTGCATATAATGAAGGCAAATAAACACGAATTGGAGGACGTAATAACATGTGACAAGCAGGTGGTGGCTCTTGCAACGTACTGAAAATATTGAATTTTTGACGTTGCTCATATCCTCGTACAAAATTAGCTGCTCATATCTTCGTACGAAATTAGCAAATCATTAGAAGAAATAATATTTTATGCTCTCTCTCTCTCTCTCTCTCTCTCTCTCTCTCTCTCTCTCTCTCTCTCTCTCTCTCTCTCTCTCTCTCTCTGGGTTGTGACTTTCTTTTAAAAGGTCTCTTATAAAAGTTTATCAGCTTCAACCCCACAAAACATTACATTATTTCTGTGTTATTATTAGCACAAGATATATATATATATATATATATATATATATATATATATATATATATATATATATATATATATATATATATATATATATATATATATATATACTGTACAGTATATATGTACACACACATATATTTAACAGCATATATATATGTATATAATTATTAAAAATTCTGTGAATGTATTTGACATTATTATTACTATATATACTGGTAGTCTCGGCAACGTAATTCCCTCTGCTATAAGAACAATACAAAAGAAAGTCGCTTCTTCCACTATACCTGCGCCTAAAATGAAGAAATGGCCCTTTAGCAAAGAATAGTAGTTTCATTTACTTACGATCCTGCTACTTATCACATAATCAAAACCTATCATCACAAGTTACAGTGTCTATGAAGTCAACTGATTTCTCTCTGAGGATATAATGTCAGATTTACTGATCTTTACGCCCAGACAGCGAAGCGCTCATCATCTTCATAATTCCGTAGAGGATAATTGTAGCTTTCTACAGCCCAGAATTATTAGTGAGAGAAAGGTCAGCGAGATACTCTCTAATTTAAGACTAGATTAGCGAAATGTCAAAACAACAAACACTGCATAAACAACTGTCTGAACTGTGAGTTAAGACTCATATTACAGTGATGGACGTCATGAATGAGGAAAACATCTGCGTCTCTGCTTTTACTGATTCTTTATTTTTATTTCGTCATCAGCGTTTATTCTTTTTTTTTTTATTTCGTTAATGAATCATTTTTTTTTATTTCATTAATGAAGTATATTATTGGATCCTCAGTATCCTCGGTTTCGTTAAGGCATTTAATAACAGTCGTTCCCGGTTTCCAAAGTATGTATTCGTGTTGAATCTTTTCCATTTAAAGCTGCAACGTTTAATTCAAGACAAATTATATTACATTTTTATTACCAATGAAGAAGCTAAAAGAATTAAAATCGTGAAAGTCGGGGAATGTGACACTGAATAATTATTATGTGCTAATAATAACATAGAAATTATTTAATGTTTTCTGTAAATTGAAGCTGATGAACTTTTATAAGTAAGAGATAGTCCACGACAACGATTATGTGTGTGTATGTATATATATATATATATATATATATATATATATATATATATATATATATATATATATATATATATATATATGTATGTGTGTGTGTGTGTGTGTGTGTGTGTGTGTGCACGCGCGTGCAAATGTACAAACAGACAAGTAAGCAGAGCTTTTCCCGCTATGATAATAAGAGAACCGAAGAGCTCTCTCGTGAAAAAGAAACGAAAGGAAATATTTATATGAAAACTTTAAACTCACCCCAAGATATAACATTTCTTTCTTTAAATTCTTCTTACTTGCAGGCCAAACGTAAAAAAAAAGACAAGAGTGAGAGAAAAATTAATTGTGAAAATCTCATGAAAACAACAAATATTTGTTCAAGTTTCTGCAGTGTCATCTGAAGAATTAGTGAGAACATAATCCATAGCATGTGCAGTTCTTGACAATTCAGCAAAGTCATTATGCGCAGTGCACAGCGTGCCACAAGGAGCGCACACACACACACATTATATATATAGACATATATGAATATAAATATATATATATATATATATATATATATATATATATATATATATATATATATATAGAGAGAGAGAGAGAGAGAGAGAGAGAGAGAGAGAGAGAGAGAGAGAGAGAGAGATAGAAGAAGAGTAAATACAAAATAAAACTTTTCACCATCGTCCTCCAAAATACATAAATGATTTCGGAGAAGAAAAGTAGTACTTACAAAAATGAATATTGACAGTAATTATGACGATGATAATAATAATAATAGTAATAATAATAATAATAATAATATTATTATTATAATTATTATTATTATTTGAAGTTGTAGTACAACAACTAATAATAATAATAATAATAATAATAATAATAATAATAATAATAATAATAATAATAATAATAATTATTATTATTATTATTATTATTATTATTATTATTATTATTATTATTATTAGTTGTTGTTGTAGTAGTAGCAGCAGCAGCAGCATTAGTATTTCAACACTCCTCATAACAGCAGCCGAAACAGCAGCATGAAACCATCACAGCGAAGCCGAAGAGGCCACAACAGCCTTAAGAGGACCAGAAGGCCTTGATAGAGGAAAGATTACAAGCGGCCGAACCTCGATTTATGTCAAGTCATCAATATTGCCGGGGAATGATACTGTGAAGCAATTACGGGAAGAACAATTTCGGGGTCCTTTGAAATGGGGGAGAGATTCCATTCTGCTCCTCGCATGGGGTCCATCAGGGCAAAAGATGAGGGCATGGAGGAGGAGCGATGGCGAAGGGGGAGGAGGGAGGGGGAGGAGCAGGAGCAGGAGGAGGAAGAAGATAGGTAGATAGAGAGAGAGAGAGAGGGGTGGGGGGAGGGGAAGGTGGTATTTGTAAATGGTTAATGAAAAACTGCTCTGTGGTTGCTCATATGACATGCCGAAACCTAGAGGATGAAGATAGTTAAAAGAGTACATAATATTTTTCTAATTGCTCTTTGAAACATAACAATAATAATAAGAATAAGGAGAGAGACAGAAAAACCGACAGATGAAGGTAAGGTGCCTCTCAACTGGTCAATGGATATATAATCTAAAGGTGAGTTTTATAGCATGTTAAATGCCTTTGCAAGAACGAGAAGTAGAAGAGAGAGGGAGAAAGAGAGCGCGCTCGAGAGAGAGAGTGAAAGAGAGAATCGAGGCCATTTTTCACAGATGGTACAAGCTTCGAACACAAGAACTCCAGGAAGTGTTAAGTGTTTTCCAGTCAAGTGGTTCTTACACCAAGCGTCTGTGGTTTTATTTTCCGAGTCGTATTATTGAAGGCTTAACGCTCCTTGTGATTTCCTGCGCGCGTATGGCGTTGATCTCAAAGAGACCGACAAACAGACAGACAGACAGAGAAATGTTTTGAAATCCATAATCCATATTCAGTTTCTATTTACCAACGATACAAAAGAAATTTCATGAAGAAAGGGAATTTGAAGTTCATACATGAAAACCACGTCAGTGGCGGCTCTTACATACAACAGCACATGAAAGAGCTTAAATACGTGCAATTATAGCTGTTGAATTTTATTTTCTCCTTCAGTATAATTTGCAACAATTTTCTAACTGACTCCTCTTTTAAGTCGTATTGAAAATGAACAGTAAAATAAGATACTAAAAAAAATATTAAACCATTTTCTCGGTTAGTAGCAATTTCATTAGATTAAGTTGGCCTTATGCCACAACGAAGCCCTGTGAAAAGATGAGAGTGGTAACGTGTAACAAGAAGACGTCTAGTGTAGACCTCTGGACATTACCCAATCAGCCTGGACGGGTATTCCTGGGCATAGCATCAAGCAGTGTCCTGTAACGTCCTCAAACTGCTTCCCTTCAAGCTCACGTTGCAAAATCTCTCTCTCTCTCTCTCTCTCTCTCTCTCTCTCTCTCTCTCTCTCTCTCTCTCTCTCTTTCTCTCTCTCTCTCTCTCTCTCTCTCTCTCTCTCTCTCATCTGTAGATTTTTGCGGGGCGTCCGTTTTCAATTCTTTTATTATTCATCACAACTTTTTCGACCCCTCGTCCTTGTGGTTGTTAACATAAAGAGTGGCAAACCGCTGGGGGGGAAAGGGTCAGAAATTCTTCAACGAAACGAGTTTAATGTGAAGTGTTTATTTCTTTTTCTTTTCTTATTAGACTGTAATTTTGTTGATGTAGTTAAGCGTTTGAGCTGTGATAATATGCAATTTATGATGTACATGCATGCATCCATACATCCATATGATACATTCATATATATATATATATATATATATATATATATATATATATATATATATATATATATATATATATATAGAGAGAGAGAGAGAGAGAGAGAGAGAGAGAGAGAGAGAGAGAGAGAGAGAGAGAGAGAGAGAAGTGTTATGTTTTGAGTGCACAGAAATCACAATATTCTGTTGATATTCTGTTTATATATATATATATATATATATATATATATATATATATATATATATATATATATATATATATATACATATACATAGAGAGAGATATAGAGAGAGAGAGAGAGAGAGAGGATTGATACAGAGAAGCAGGTCACGCTGTTTGAGCTTACAGAAATCACAATATTCTGTTGATATTGTGTTTTCCGGCACTGAATTCAATTTTTAGAAACGACGATATCAACTGTACTTTCGTCATGACCAAAACTTTCCTTCTCCTGTGTTCATGATGGGAACATGGTCCGAACTTCCCTCCACCGGACAGTGAGACAGAGCTTCCTGGCTATAAATCAGAATCATCTCACTCAGCCACAGGTAGTCCCTCAAATACATGTGAAATTTCGTTGCAGAATACAGTAGTATGATGTGTCAACCTGAAATACTTTGATTCACTACTTTAACTATACCCGATGATAAGCAAGTAAAAAGTGTGCCGAAGTTTCTTCGTCGCAGTCGAGTTTTCTGTACAGCGTATAATCAAGGCCACCGAAAATAGATCTATCTTTCGGTGGTCTCGGTATAATGCTGTATGAGCCGCGGCCCATGAAACTTTAACCACGGCGTGATGGCCCTTCCTATATCGTTGCCAGACGCACGGTTAGGCTAACTTTAACTGTAAATAAAATAAAAACTACTGAGACTAGAGGGCTGCAATTTGATATGTTTGATGATTGGAGGGTGGATGATCAACATACCAATTTGCAGCCCTCTAGCCTCAGTAGTTTTTAATATCTGAGGGCGGACAGAAAATGTGCGGACATACAGACACAGATGGCACAGTAATTTTCGTTCACAGACAGCTGAAAAGGGAGATCTCTACTTCGATTTTGTAACATTGAATCTGTATATTTTTTTATAAGATCTTAAAAAAAGCCCTGTGGGCTTTTAAATTAAATTCAAATATTTTCATCTTCATCACTTCATTACAGTTTGTAAGGGGCTTCAAAAACATATTGCTCTGCTGTTTTGAAAGAGGCGCTGTAATCATCACTACCATATTCCGTTTTCAGAGAAACCTCTTGTATTTTATGCAGTAAGTTCAGTAAACCTGTCAAAGATGCGACTTAGCTCTTGCGACTATTTATGAATCCCATCAGAGGGACTTTGATAGTAGATGTTAGGACACACACACACACACACACACACACAGTTCTGAATGAAAGGAAACTAAGAAAGAGAGTAATTGTGGTAAAATATCAAGTGGTTGAGATAGTGAGTGATCCATAGAACTTGTACATTTAAATTTTAAAAAAATAGCTTGCTTGCCAAAGAGCTTTTAACTTGTGGTTAACGATATTGTTGTTTTAAAGAACATGTCCTGTACGAATCTCTCACGAACCGTTGAATATATGAAGTAAATTCTTTTCAAAATAAAGTAAAGCGTTATATTAGCTTATATATAAATTAGATGTAAGACCAAACACCATATTTTATCGGAAGGGCATTCACATGCCTATCAAGAAAATTTTTGACGTATTAGAAGAAATTGAAAACTGTTATTCTTTTCGAGTTCAAAAATTACTGTATGAATTGCTGGATATGTGACTGAGCCGCCTTCCTGCTGAAATATGGTATTCAAAGACTATTATTATTATTATTATTATTATTATTATTATTATTATTATTATTATTATTATTATTATTATTATTATTGAGAATTAAAAGCCACAGTGGTGTTAAAAATATTCATGTACAGACTTAAAAATAACAATAAGGAGAGACTTTCAGATACTCCCGTATCCGTCATCAATCCTACTGAGTAGTAGTATCTGAAAGTCTCTCCTTAGCATTTTTAACTCTGTACATAAATATTTTTGACACTACTGTTCCTTTTAATTCTCGATAATATAGCCTCGTTACAGGGATTCCTTTGTTTATTATTATTATTATTATTATTATTATTATTATTATTATTATTATTATTATTATTATTATTATTATTCAGGAGATGAGCCCTGTTCAGATGGAACAAGCCCACAGGGGCACACTGACTTGAAATTCAATCTTCCTAAGAATGTGGTGCTCGTTAGAAAGAAGTAACAGAAGGTAACAGGAACCACAGAAGGGAAAGATCAATTATTAGAAATGGAAAAATTACACAGAGCAAATCTTTGATTTCTCCTTTAACGTTTATCAGGAAACTCCCTTTATCCTCCGCCACATTTTCCCAGGATTACTTGCAGAGCTAACGGAGCTTTTAATGCGCCCTCTGGTTTCAAGAAGAGATTGGAAGTAAGCGAAGTTTTCGAAGCAATAAGCTGATTAATAACATCCCTCCGGGATAAAAGAAAAAAATAATGATAAAAAAAGGAGCCGTTCCTGTTGAGAGCCCTAGCAAGGAGGACGATCAACAAGCAATTTCCCATAATCCCATTGGATAAAAAAGTGCCGAGTCCTTTATGCTGAAGAATGAGGCCGCCCCATCCCAAGACCTAATACCCAGCCCCTTCCCCCCCTCCCTGTCCTCCCTCCCCCGCCCCGCGCCCTCTCATTCAATGGGTTCTCTGACATTGTTAAGGAGTATTAACTTCTCTTGACGACGAAAGACTTTGAAGGGCGGAATAAGTAGTGGCCGCCCCCGAGAGCATAAAAAAAAAAAAAATGGACGACGACGAGAGACGAGAGAAAAGAAAAAAAAAAAATTCGATATTATACATCGCGTTTTTCTTGCGCGGCGCTTTGTCCGCCCTTGGGGGGGGTTTCGGTGGGTTTCAATGCAAGGTGACCATGACTAAGAACGGAGTCCATAATAGCGGACGAGGTTTCTTTTCTGTCGGCAATCTGATCCTCTTTTCCCCCGAGATTTTTATTTTTATTTTTTTTCTCTTTCCTCTCCTTTCAAGATTATATTTTTTGGGTTTATTTTTCAGCCACGACGGACTCTCATAAAATCGTCGTGCTGCCTCCCGAGCTAAGGGCCTCACGGTTGATAGGTCACCTGTTGTTTGCAATTTGCGGTCGAACGAGTTCATTAGGCTCAACTCCTCCTCCCCCTCCTCCTCTACTCTCCTTAAGGGGTGTCCATGTTAAAGGATGCCCGGTATCACGTTCGGTGTCGTTAAGGATTAATTTGAGTGTATTTTATTTTGTGTGTTCGTGTGTGGTTGTTTGCGGGCGTTACTCTTACGTTTTCTAAATATAAAATATTTCCGAAATCTTGTTCCCCTATTTTGTGTGTGTGTGTGTGTGTGTGTGTGTGTGTGTGTTCGTGTGTTTGTTTGCGGGCATTACTCTTACGATTTTTAGATATGAATTATGTCCTAAATATTGTTCCATATTTGCATTGATTTTCGAAGTTTTAAGTAGATTCTTTAGCATTAGGTTTTAGTATTCCCACAATCCTGTGATAATTTCAGTCATTATTATCATAAAATATGCTCTTAACTCTCAGTGATCCTATAAACAAAAGTAAAATAGATACAAATGAAAAAAAGAAGCTTTCCAAAACCACAAAATAGATGAAAGAAACGAGGCAAAGTGCACCTCGTAGAAAAAGCTTCACAGAGGA
>NC_089761.1:26250643-26268143 GCF_040412425.1 Macrobrachium rosenbergii | reverse complement strand
CCGAAGTTATCACCATTTTTGCAGCGGTTAATTTACGGTTGCATATGCAACTCGATTCCTGATCCGAAAAACTTCGCCTCCACTGAGTCGTGACGTAAAACGTCGAGAGAAAGATAAATGACTAACATGTAACTCTCATCTAATTGATTTGCCTAATTACAGTGTTTGTGTGTGTTTTTTTTTTTTTTTTATTCAACTCTAGCTCAAACATTCTCCGCCAATTACTAATCTTTGCTGTAATATCAGATGATGACAAAACAGATTTGTTTTGTAAGCTAACCTTCATATCTGGAAGATTATTCGTATACCTATTAATTTCTAAGGAAAAGATAAAAAAAAAATTGCAAAGAAAAATTTTTTCTGGACGTAAGAAAAATTTTCTCGGACATATACATTTTTTTCGAACATAAAAATTTTTTTCGGACAAAAGTTTTTTTTCGGACATTAAAATTTTTTTTCGGCCACGTTGCTGTGACCACGTTTATTTCCAAAATGTTAGTTTTAGTTTAGAAAATACGTATGTTGTCAGTGTTATATTTTCATCGTTTCTTGCTCGTTATTTTACAATGATTTTAATTTCACTCTGAAGCTAAAAAGAAACTCTCACCAGGTCAAGGCAGCAGGCAATAATTAAGCATGCAGAAAAGGTCATAGGCCATAGGTCATTGGTCACTTAACATTGTGAATGCGTAATTTTTATTAGTATTGGTTTTTTAGTTGCTGAGAAGAAATCATTCAGATAGTAGATTACGTTCATAAACTCCTTTTAACCTGGCTTACTAACCATTCGCACGTCTGTATTCTCATTAACCACTACGAAAGGTTTGTTAAGATATGTATAATCTGTGCCGTCAATGATGACGCAACAGAAATTTTAAAAAGTGGTCGTAATGAAAGTACAATGTACATTTAAAACAGGTTTGCTGTATTAGACTTCATATTAAATATACATATTATAAATAAGACTAGATTTGATCCCATTATCAAATGAACTCTCTCTCTCTCTCTCTCTCTCTCTCTCTCTCTCTCTCTCTCTCTCTCTCTCTCTCTCTCTCTCTCTCTTTCGAAGGACGGTTCACCATATAATTAGGTTGATTATATCTTCCTTATCAGAGGATTCATATTAATTGGAAAATTTTAGGAGGCGAGAACCTGTTTCTGTCGAAAAGAAAAAGTCCGATTTTAATTTGGTTGAATAATAATAATAATAATAATAATAATAATAATAATAATAATAATAATAATAATAATAATAATAATAAGCCATAGGAATCTCATAATAAAATGAGTCACTAAAATGGCGACGAATCCACAGTGGTGTAAAAATGTAAATATATATATATATATATATATATATATATATATATATATATATATATATATATATATATATATATATATATATATATATATATATATATATAGAAATCATCAACACACAATCGTGTGGAACATGAAATAAATTTCTGGTCAGAAATTTATTTCTGTTCCAATAATGTGATTAAAAGTTGATGATTTCTATCTTATTCACTCCAGAAGGATAATTCGAATGAAATGTTGTCTATTGGGTCATTGCTGAGTCGGGAAGTTGGGGAAAACTCGCTGGTATGCAAGCGGTTAGCTTGCCCAGGTAATTCCTTGGGTGCAGTTGCTCTCAGGTTCCAACTTCTTTAGACTTGTATGGCCCAGTGGGTAACGCCCTTGCTTTCCACCTGAGACCTGGGTTCGATCCCAAAGTGAGTCAGAAATTTATATATATATATATATATATATATATATATATATATATATATGTGTGTGTGTGTGTGTGTGTGTGTGTTGTGTGTGTGTGTAAGTTATATATATACATATATATATTTTTTCATTTACACCACTGGTTTTCTTCACCAGTAATAATAATAATAATAATAATAATAATAATAATGTAACAATAATAATAATAATAATAATAATAATAACAACAACAACAAAAAAGATGTTACGCTTAAAGATAACTTAATTATGTACAGCTCCATACTTAAAGAAGTGGAACGGGCGCTATGCAAGAACAAAATACAAAAAAAGTCTTTGGAAAATGAGGACATCTCATAATCACATACCTGTCAAGTTGACGGAAGAGCCTCTTGGTCTCTGAGGCTTACGGGCGCAATATGACTTAATCAAAAGCAAACTGGTTTAATGCCCAAGATCTCTACAGTGACAGGGCATCGATCACTTTGTGCTGATAACTTTTAATTTCTGCCCTGAATGATATTAGGCAGGATTAGTGTGATCTCGGACGCGGATCTAGGTGACGGAAAAATTGATACATAGAGAATATTGATCGGTTAATGGCTGGTGGGTGTAGAGAGTGATGTGTTCAGTTTAATTAATGTGCAGGTTAATATTACAATTATAATATAAATATTTAGTTTAAAGATTCAGTGATGTGTAGATTTAGTTAGTGCTTAAATGGAACTTCTTGTCATTAGGGGGCCAAAGTATTTTTGTGTTCAAGAGCGTTAAGTGAAATCTATTTTTACATTTGTTTGAATGATATGATGAGAATAAAATGTTGCATAGAACCTGTTTTAAACGTGTGTGCCTCAGATATATAAACAACATTAACTTAAGCAATAATAATAGATTTTTGTGCATGTGAGTAATAAAACAAGCATGTTCAGTGTCAATAATGACATGGTCAAGTTTAAGACTTTAATTTTTAAAAATAAAGTCACTTTGTATATGAATAATAATAATAATATTAATAATAATAATAATAATAATAATAATAATAATAATAATAATAATAATAATAATTATTATTATTATTATTATTATTATTATTATTATTATTATTATTATTATTATTATTAATCTGTAACAGAGGCACATTGACCAGAAAAATCATGAAAATTTTAATTTTTATTCGTTCATATTTTTCTTGAATGGTAGGCTTCTGGTAGTTGCTGTTGTTGATATACATATTTTTTTTATTTTACTTTAAGCCATGGAAGTGCCTTTGTTGCCAAAAAGTATTAAACAAACAAACAGTTAAATAATATTGTCATATTTTAATGACCGCATCAAGGAACTTACATTTTTTAATATAATTTCCTTATCTCATTTCTCCTGCTATTATTAGGATTAACGTGTGTTTTTTTAAGTATTATTGGAATGATAGTAATGTTTTGAAATTTAGTATTTGATATATCATGTGCTTCTTCCGCTGCAGGTACAATATTATATGGCCATAGATATATAAATAGATACATACAAAAATACATACACACACCATTTAGTTTATTAACACTAGTTTCAATTGCAAAAGACAATGAGTTTACTAGCGTAAAACCCTTTTTAGTTTTCTGTAAAAGATAACTGTTGTGACAGCTTTGTCTGTTCTTCCGCATTTTTTCTGTCAGCACTTTTTTATGTCCGCCCTCAGATCTTAAAAACTACTGAGGCTAGAGGGCTGCAAATTGGTATGTTGATCATCCACCCTCCAATCATCAAATATACCAAATTGCAGCCCTCTAGCCCCAGTAGTTTTTATTTTATTGAAGGTTAAAGTTAGCCATAATCGTACTTCTGGCACCGCTACAGGTACCAACAACACATGCCACCACAGGACCGTGGTTGAGTTTCATGGGCCGCGGCTGAGATTTTCATGGGCCATGGCTGAGGCCACCACTGGACTGTGGCTGAGTTTCATGGGCCGCGGCTGAAAGTTTCATACAGCATTATACGCTGTACAGAAAACTCGGTTTCTTCGGCGCATTTATCATTCTATTTATGATTTATATCTAATAGGATGCTACAAAAACACAAGTATTTCACAGCTAGATAAGAGAACTGATTATCATCCTGTTTATCTTCAATGCGTGTTTTTGTGAGAGTGCGTGGGTGTAAGAAAGATCAGTGCTTTATCTACATAATGAAAACCTCTCTGGTATTTCGCGAGAAACTTACAGATTTTCTTAGCTTTAGTGAAAGCGAATAGAAGATGGGTAGTTTATTGATATTCTTGAGGTTCTTGTCTGTAGAAAATTTTTCTCCCACCTCAGAATTACGGAACAGTATCATGGTTAGTTATTTAACCTTTCCAAGAAGGTTTTCATTATTATTATTATCATTATTATTAGTATTAGTATTATATATATATATATATATATATATATATATATATATATATATATATATATATATATATTTATATTTATTTATTTATTTTTGGTCTTTCACAATCATCCTATTCGACTGGGTGGCTTTTATAGTGTGGGGTTCCGGGTTGCATCCTGCCTCCTTAGGAGTCCATCACTTTTCTCACTACGATGATGATGATGATGATGATGATTATTATTATTAATATTATTATTATTATTATTATTGTTATTATTATTGGAGAAGCAAATCCCAGTTGTGTATGGGTACAAATAAATTTAAAAATAAATCTCAACAGAGAGCTTGCGAGAATCTGTGATTCCCCTTTTCAATTGGACTGAAAAGACGAATCGTACAGATAACTGTGGATTTGTTTCTCCATTTTAAGACTCATGTTATTATTATTATTATTATTATTATTATTATTATATTATTATTATTATTATTATTATTATTATCGAGTGTTACGATAACAGTGTTCAGGTTTTGTTGTGCTAATTGTATTCACGGTCCCAAGAGAAAACAGGTTGGCTACAGTCACTACAACCACTCGAATGGAAAGTAACCAAGTTCAGTATTTTTCATTTTTCATTTTTTTTATTGATCATTCTTCCAAGTATCTCTGAGAGTGGTAACCAAAAATAAAGTATAAATATCCAGGTAAGTACCTAATGCTAGTCATATTCATTGTAAAAGACCTCCTTTCATTATGTTTATTGACTGATGAGCAGACGAAGAGTTTGGGTGATAAAGAGGAGGTTGTTGAGAAAATAAATGATTAAATAGATAAAAGAATAATTCCTCCTAAATGTCGTTTTAGTACATGTAAGTGTTTAGAACTTCTCGGTAATCGTTTAGGTGGGTCCCGCCCACGGTCAAGAAATAACGGGCCGGCTACAATTATGTTCAAGGAATTTCTCTCATTTTTTTTTTTTCATTTTCTTTTTTCGCTGTTCCGGGAGAGTTTCATCAGCAATAGACTAACCAGGCATTTCGGGAAATTCAAGTGCTTGCCTTCTCTCTCTCTCTCTCTCTCTCTCTCTCTCTCTCTCTCTCTCTCTCTCTCTCTCTCTCTCTCTCTCTTTCCGACGTCGTTATTGAGAAAGCTTGACTTGTTTGACATATCTTCTTGTTTAAGTGAATGAAAGCGAAGTGGAAAAGATGAGGAAATGGAGAGAGAGAGAGAGAGAGAGAGAGAGAGAGAGAGAGAGAGAGAGAGAGAGAGAGAGAGAGACGGGGTTAACAACAACTTAATGCATCTAAGAAAATTACGCAAAACGATGTCTTGAAAGTAGAAATAAAAAAATATAGGAATTGATCGAAAGTATGAAAATAAAGAGAGAAAGGGGGACAGGAGAAATGAGAAAAGATCAGATAATGATAGGAGAAAATTGTAGAAGAATACAGAAGATGAATGCAGAGGAGACTGAAGAGATCAGAGAATGATAGAAAAAAGTCGTAGAAGAATATAGAAGGGAAACGCAGAAGAGCCCCACACAGTGAAGAATTGTAGAATATAGAAGAGACTTGAAAGATCGGAGAATAATAGAAGAAAATCGTAGAAGAATATAGGAGAGAAACGCAGAAGAGACTTACAAGATCAGAGAATGGTAGAAGAAAATCGTAGAAGAATATAGGAGAGAAACGCAGAAGAGACTTACAAGATCAGAGAATGGTAGAAGAAAGTCGTAGAAGAATATAGGAGAGAAACGCAGAAGAGACTTACAAGATCAGAGAATGGTAGAAGAAAGTCGTAGAAGAATATAGAAGAGAAACGAAAAAGAGACTTAAAACATCAGAGAATGATAGAAGGAAATTGTAGGATATAGAAGATAAACACAGCAGAGACTTCAAAGATCAGAGAATGGTGGAAGAAAATTGTAGGATTTAGAAGATAAAAACAGGAGAGACTTGAAAGATCAGAGAATGAAGAAGAAAGTCGTAGAAGAATATAGAAGAGAAACACACAAGAGCTTCACACACACACAGTGAAGAGAGAGAGAGAGAGAGAGAGGGGGGGGGGCGGTTGGCGGTCCCACCAGCAGCGCCCGGAAAGGCACAAGCAGCGCCGCTTGAATACGGCGCGGTTGATGGCAGTTGTGATTGATGGATGTCAGACAAGCTGTCGAAAGACGGCGCTGATAACCGAGCATTAAATAGAGAAAATCAATTAACGCAGATTAGTGTAGATAAGAACGCCGAGAGAGATGCTCGATAGGGAGGAATGACAGCAGGTGATTGAGATTGGGGGTTGTGGGGGCGGGGGTGTGGGCCTAAACCTCTATTTTCTTCCCTCTGTCGACCTTTCTGTTTCTGCGCTTTCTTCCGCCTTCCTCTCCTCCTCTTTTCGCTTTTCGCTCTTCTGACTATCGGACTTTTCATCATTCTTCCCTTTCTTTGTTCTTTCTTCTCCAGCTTTAGTCTGCTGTTATTATTTTATTCTTCCTGATATCTCCCTCTTCCTTACTTTGTTTTTAACTTTTCTCATTCTTCTCTCCCTCTTCCTCGTTCTCTCATTGTCTCTTTTTCCCTGTTCTCTCTCCTCTTAAGTCTAGTCTGCGGTTGTCATTTTATTCTTCCTGATATTTCCCCCTTCCTTCGTTTACCTAAGGTCTTTCTTCTCGTTATTTTTTTTATTTTTCGTCTCCTTTCTACTCCTCTTTTTTTCTCCTCTGTACTTACTCATTAACATCCTTCTCATTCTTCCCTGTCTTTGAACTCTTTCTTCTTCTACTTTGGGTTTTACTCCTCATTCTACCTCCCTTTACTCAGTGTCTTTCTTCTAACCGGCGTTTTTCTCTTCAGTATTCCCCTTCCTACCCCTCACCTATGCGCCTTTCTCCTCATTTTTCTATTTTATTTTTCCTATTCCTTCTTTCATTTCGCGTATTTCTCCTCATTTTTCTCTTTTATTTTTCTTATTCTTTCTTCTAATTGGTATATGTCTCCCCATTTTTCTTTTATTTTTCCTATTCTTTCTTCTAACTGGCATATTTCTCCTCATTTTTCTCTTTTATTTTTCCTATTCTTTCTTCTGATTGGCATATGTCTCCCATTTTTTCTGTTATTTTTCCTATTCTTTCTTCTAATTGGCATATTTCTCCTGAATTTTCTTTTTCAGTTTTGCTATTCTTTCTTGTAACTGGCATATTTCTCCTCAATTTTCTCTTATTTTTCCTATTCTTTCTTCTAATTGTCATATTTCTCCTCAATTTTCTTTTTCAGTTTTGCTATTCTTTCTTCTAACTGGCATATTTCTCCTCAATATTCTCTTATTTTTCCTATTCTCTCTTCTAATTGGCATATGTCTCCTCATTTTTTCTTGTATTTTTCCTATTCTTTCTTCTAATTGGCATATTTCTCCTCATTTTTCTCTTTTATTTTTCTTATTCTTTCTTCTAATTGGCATATTTCTCGTCATTTTTCTCTTTTGTTTTTCCTTCTCTTCTAATTCGCATATTTCTCCTCATTTTTCTCTTTTATTGTTCCTATTCTTTCTTCTAATTGGCATATTTCTCCTCATTTTTCTCTTTTGTTTTTCCTTCTCTTCTAATTCGCATATTTCTCCCCATTTTTCCACATCTCGCCCCCCCCCCCTTCCTTCTACTTTTCGCCTTTCTCCTGGTGTTTCTTTTTATTTTT
Organism: Macrobrachium rosenbergii; assembly: GCF_040412425.1. Lineage (NCBI taxonomy): Eukaryota > Metazoa > Arthropoda > Malacostraca > Decapoda > Palaemonidae > Macrobrachium > Macrobrachium rosenbergii. The sequence goes on along the minus strand of NC_089761.1, from coordinate 26,260,358 downwards.
TTTATCCTTCTAATATTCTGCTTCTTTCTCCTCCTCATTTCCGCTGGTTTCTCTTTACATTGCAACGCTAGTGTAGATGAAGAGAATCAATCAATCAATCAATCAGTGTTCTTTTTCTGTCACGTTTCCTTTTCATATTTCGCCTAGCCTGTCTCCTGGCAGGAGTTGCTATTTTTCTTGCCTCCTCATTCTCCTATCGTTTATCTTCTTCATTCTCTTCCCTCTCCTTCCGTGACGCCACATTACGCAAAATCAATCAATCGACAACAGTCATTGTCCCCTTCTCCTCCTCTTTCTTGTTTCTCTGCTCTGCTTCTCATCACTCTGTCATTCCCTTCTTAACATTCCTGTGGCCTCGAAGAGAGAGAGAGAGAGAGAGAGAGAGAGAGAGAGAGAGAGAGAGAGAGAACAAGGCATTACCAGCAACTGAGAAAAATGCTTTTTCAAATAATAGAGAGAGAGAGAGAGAGAGAGAGAGAGAGAGAGAGAGAGAGAGAGAGAGAGAGAGAGAGAGAGCAAAGCATTACCAGTAACTGAGAAAATGCTGTTTTAAATGAGAGAGAGAGAGAGAGAGAGAGCATGACCAGCAACTGAGAAAATTGCTGATGTTTAATCAGAGAGAGAGAGAGAGAGAGAGAGAGAGAGAGAGAGAGAGAGAGAGAGAGAGAGAGAAGCAAGCAAGCAAGTGCATAACCAGCAATTGAAAAAAATGTTGTTTAATCAGAGAGAGAGAGAGAGAGAGAGAGAGAGAGAGAGAGAGAGAGAGAGAGAGCAAGGCATTACCAGCAACTGAAAAAATGTTGTTTAAACAGAGAGAGAGAGAGAGAGAGAGAGAGAGAGAGAGAGCAAGGCATTACCAGCAACTGAAAAAATGTTGTTTAATCAGAGAGAGAGAGAGAGAGAGAGAGAGAGAGAGAGCAAGGCATTACCAGCAACTGAGAAAAATGCTGTTTTAAATAAGAGAGAGAATGAAAGTTTCTGCCTGTAAAAAAATGAGTAAAGAATAAAGAATAACATAGGGCAGGAATGAGGGGCAATCAGCGGGTGAAATACTCGGCTCCATTGCGTCCTTCAAAGGAATGGTGGAGTGGGGGGTTTATCATACCGCAAAGAGAAATTTCGGAGCTTAATAAGATAATATAGCCTAATTATAGCCCGCGCGCTATAACGCCCCGGCGCGGCAAACTTCGTAAGCGGGAATACGTAAAATATAACCCTCAGCGCCTATAATACTACGTAACTAAATTAGCTATAATAGCTAAAGAGAGAAATAACATGTGTAAGAATCTCCGGGGTGAAAATGGACGGAGGAAATATAAGAAGGGAAAGAAAATTGGGATAAGGAATAGCGTAGTAAAATTAGCCGTCGTAACTCAGAGAGACGTAACAGATGCGAAAGATCGCAAGGATGAAAATGAGCAGATGAAAAAAGGACGAAAAAAAAGTATAAAGAACAGACGGAAAAAAATGGCGGTAATAAACTTGCGAAAACCTCCACTAAAGGAAGCCAAAAGCCCCCCTTAACCACCCCCCACCCTCCTTACCCCTGCACTCCCCGGCCCTAAGGTGGCAGGCTGCCTTATGGAGGCTGGGGTTTTGAGAGGGGAGGGGCAGGGGAAGGCTCCCTTTTTTCGGAATGAATGGCCCTAATTAAAAGTGAAGATTAGAAACCATAAAAAGTCAAATTACACCCATTTCTCCAAGAAATTATCGACAACAAACTAAATGGGAAATCTTATATAGTTCAAGAGGCTGCTTTTCTTTCGGTTCCCGTCGCCTCCTTCTTCCTCCTCTTCTTCTTCTTCTTCTTGTGTTTCTTCCTCTCTTCCTCTTCTTCTCTTTTTTCGAGGGGTTTTTTATTTGATCCAATAAATTTATATCATTTTGTATGAGCGTGATTGTTCTCGAGTTTTCGATTTGCAAGACCGTTTTTTTTCTCGATAATTCGATGTGTTTTTTTTTATGAATTCCTTACCAAAATTTTTATATATTGTTATCTCTGTAAAAAAAAATTAAGGCAATTTCGGTATAAATGAAATTTGTAATTCCCATCGGTAGATTTTGATAATTTATTCTTCTGATTTTTCTATGTAGGTCTTTTGAATTTGGTTTTTTGTGGAAAACCCAATTTTTTTCTATATATTTTGTGACCCGTATACGTTTTAATGCACTGTATAGCGAAACCCTGCTCTCTCTCTCTCTCTCTCTCTCTCTGGCATTGTTAACCTGAAAACTGTGAATTTTGTTTTCTGTAGAAAGCCGAATTTTTTTTTTTATATTGTCTGACCCGTATATATTTTAATGCATTGCAGAGCGAACCCTGCTCTCTCTCTCTCTCGCTTTGTTAACCTGAAAACTGTAAATTTAGTTTTTTGTAGAGCCAATTTTTTTATATATATTTTCTAACCCGTATATATTTTAAAGCACTGTAGAGCGAAACCCTGCTCTCTCTCTCTCTCTCTCTCTCTCTCTCTCTCTCTCTCTCTCTCTCTGGCATTGTTAATCTGAAAACTGCAAATTTAGTTACTTTTAGAACGCCAAAAATTTTTTTCTATATCTTCTGACCCGTATATGTTTTAATGCACGGTAGAGCGAAACCCTGCTCTTCTCTCTCTCTCTCTCTCTCTCTCTCTGGCATTGTTAATCTGAAAACTGCAAATTTAGTTACTTTTAGAACGCCAAAAATTTTTTTCTATATCTTCTGACCCGTATATGTTTTAATGCACGGTAGAGCGAAACCCTGCTCTCTCTCTTTGGCATTGCTAATCTGAAGGTGTAGGATGACTATGGAAATGTTAAACTTTTGCAATTAATTCTCGTCATGCACACATCCATAAACAAAACGTAGTCAAAACTGCATTTGAAAATCTTATTTGTTTGAAGAGGCTTTCGCAATAACTGTTTTATGATTCCAGTATTTGACATTTCCACCGAACTTAACTGAAAATTGATCTGAAAAGTAAATTCACTGTCCGTATTTTATCTGAGCTGTTGTAGATATTTCATTCAAATATTCAATTAAAAAGTAGTTTAATTAGATGTTTACTACGATATATTTTTCATATTTCACCCTTCAGTAAGCAAAAGCAAGTATGCATACATACATACATACATACATACATACATACATACATACATACATACACAAATATGTATGTACGGATTAATATTAATAACTTTAAGTATCACACGCATACTCAGACGCACACACACCCACACACGCATATATACATACACATAATATATATGTATATATATACTATATATATATGTGTGCGTGTCTTTATGCATACATATTTAAACTTTTTTTTATTTATACTAATCCGTCTCCCTTAACAGAGACAAAAGGCTAAGAGAGATAGAGATAGACAGATCGAAAAAAAGAGTTCCCGCTTCGATGAATCACACGAGCGATTAAAAATGAATCCCAATTATTCATTTTTTTTTTATCGAAGAGTTCCTTATCAGCTCTGAATTTTTTTTTACCCCTCCCTCGTTATCGGAGTGTCTTGAGGGAGTGGGTGCTCAAGCCTTTCGAGATATCGATCGGCGGTTTTCTTTTTAGAGGACCCACGTGAATGGGATAAGACAGTTGTCGAAGATCGCGCAAGTGACAGCTTAACGAGGCACTTTCGGTTTGAGTCCTGAATGTTTTATGCAGATGTCTTACATTGGTGTTTGTCGGGTGGGCTGTCCGGGTATTCTTCTTCTTCTTCTGTTTCCGGATTGAGTGCGGAGTATATTGATGTGTTGAATTTTATATGTGTATGTATAAGTATGTATATTTATATGCATATGAAGTATATATATATATATATATATATATATATATATATATATATATATATATATAAACATATATACAAAATATACATGAAAAAATATATATATATATATATATATATATATATATATATATATATATATATATATATATATATATTTATACAAGTATATATATACACATACATATATGTATATGTATATATATACATAATATTTATATGTATATGTATATATATAGGCTCAAAATGATGACGCAAATAACCCATAATATTGTAATATTGAATTTATCTTTACTAGGATGTTAAAACTGATAGATTTGATCCTATACCTTTTGAGTAGATACATCATTGTCACTGGCTTATAGGATCATCCGTCAAGAGATTAAGAAAGATTTAACGCGTAACATTGTGACGAACTATTATATAATGTATACATATATATATATATATATATATATATATATACATATATATATATATATATATATATATATATATATATATATATATATATATATTAGATATTGATGCTGCAAGACGAATAGTACGAGAAATTGAGTTGCAGAATAAGTTACAGTAGCATGTACATTTTAAGAGAAGTTTTCATGGTTTTCCTAAATGGTTTTTGAAGATTTTCATAAATGGTTGCAAACGGTTTGTGAATAAATGAAAAGTGCAGGTGGTAAGGGACTCGTATTCCAAAGGTACTAAAAGTCAGGGCCTCTGTAACCAGGACTTATGAGAGAGAGCATACGGATTAGAGGGCACTGGGAGAAGGTGCAGTGTGAAATGCAATTTAAAGGACTTATTAGCATCTTTGATGATACAGATTTTATTTTTTAATAAAAAAAGATGGTACCTTCGTTTGAAGGAAATAATTAGAGCTTGTAATTTGAAGGACTTATAGGCATCTTTGATGATACAGATTTTATTTTTTGATAAAAAATTGGTACCTTCGTTTGAAGGAAATAATTAGAGCTTGTAAAATGAAATGGAATTTTACCATGCAGGGCTGCATGTACAATGTAGTTACATGCTACTGATTATGTGCCTGTCTGTATTGCTGAACCTACGTAGTGGTTATCTTTTTATTATTTAATGTATATAATCAATTTTTTAGATTTCTTGACTCAAGAGTGAAAATTAGTGAAGATTTTTGGCTCTGTCTTTTTCTGAGATTTGTGAAGAAAGTATGAACAGAAGTATTATGAGGATAAATATCCTTAAAAGAAAACTAAAGAGACCATTTTTACATTGGATTGCTGGGCCCTTGTTGTGACTGAAACTGAGTGTCAATTGAAGTCTATTGAATAAATTTTTTTGTGGTCAATCATTGCCAATTTGGGACTTTTTCCAGCTATAAGCAATGGCTTTTAGATTTGGGGCCTAAGATTTACTTGTGTGAATTTGTAGATAAACATGATACATGAATGCATACATACACAAGTTATATATATATATATATATATATATATATATATATATATATATATATATATATATATATATATATATTGTATATATATATATATATATATATATATATATATACATATATTAATAATGTATGTATGTATGTATGTATGTATGTATGTATGTATGTGTGTATGTATGTATGTACTCATGTATGTGTGTATAGGCATTTATCTATAAATTCTGAGTAAACCAGGACCAACTCCAAAATCCGTTGCTTATAGTTGAAAGTCCCAAATTAGCACGATTAACCCCAAAAAAATATTTACTCAACAGAATTTAATTAACACTCAGCTTGTCACAAATAAGGGAATAATATCCAATTTTAAATTATCTCTCTAGTTGTTTTTATAGATATAAAACACAGGGCAAAAAAAAATCTTCATTCATAATATATCATTTATGATCATTTATATATATATATATATATATATATATATATATATATATATATATATATATATATATATATATATATATATATATGAGACCTGAGTACAGAGAGAGAAAGAGAGATATGCATCTATAAACCTGCACAGGCAAAGGTATATGCACAAACCTAATTGTGAAGCAAGAGAGACTCGACAGCGATAAATCTCCCTAAAACCGACGACGTTTCTTAATATTGCCTGATTTACGACCGGCGGCAATATGCTTGCAGGAGACGACGGGATCAGAATCCACACTAGAATCCAATTGTAAGCTTTATCAGTATTAACGAGGGGTGGAGCAGGCGATTGAAGGCCGCTGCCTTTGAAGTCGCCGACGCACGCTTATAACACATCATGATGAGAGACCCCGAGCTCGACGGGCGGATTCCTCCCCTCCCCACCTTCCCCTTCCCCTTCCCCCCTTCTCTTTCCCTTCCCCACCTCCCTTCGTCGTAAGATCTATTGACGCCTTCCTTCTTCTGCGTGTTAACAGAGTCAGCCTGGATCGAGGCAGACGTGATCTGCGTTCTGTTTTTGACGCCTTTGTTCCGTCCGACCGGTTGACAGATTCTTCTTCCTCTCTTTTTTTTTCTATTCGTTTTATATATTTTATTTTGCAACAATATCTCGCATATGTCTTTTTCTCTGTGCATTAATATCTTGCATATGTCTTCCGCCTTACTTGTCCTTATGCTGAGTGTGTATTCAGGTGTGTTTGTCCGCTTAAATTTCGGCACAGGTTTTTTTTTTTTGACAATTTTTTTTATTCATTTTTATAACATTAATCTCCCACATGTCTTCTTCTTTATTTGTCCTTTTGATTAACGTGCATTCAGTCGTGTTTATGCACTTGAATTGTGACATAAATTTTTCATTTACACGTTGCTGACATCTTTTTTTTATTTTACTTACTTTTTCTGTCACAATATCTTTCATGCCATTTGTCCCTCTGGATTTATGTCAGTGTATGCCCTTAAGTTCGACAAAAGTCTTTTGAATTTCTCCTGTTGCTGCTGTTTTATTCTCCGCCTTTTCATTATTTTTCAGTTACAGGATGCTGACATGTTTTTTACGTTGCTTATTTTTTGAGGGTGAGATGTCAAATGTCTTTCTTTTTATTTGGCTTATGTTGCACATGACTTAAGGTGCTTTCATACACGCATATTCGACAATAGCCTTTTGTTGCTGGCATTTTGTTCTCCGCCTCTTCATAATTTCATATTTGATTTATGTCAGATTCATACGCCATTTTTCCTGAACGCTTGCTCATGCGAATTTTTATTTTTATATTTCTTCGTTTATTGCCATTCTGTCCTCCACCTTTTCATCATTTCTTATTTGATTTCTTTGACAACTTTTTTACGCCATCCTTCTTTTACATCTTATTCTTACATGATTTGATTTTTATTCTGTTTTTACTGCTATTTTATTGTCCGCCTTTTCATCATTTCTTATTTGATTCCTTTGTTAGATTTATAAGCTATTTTTCTCCAAAATCTTTTCCTTAAGTATTTTTATCATGCGGCATTTTCCTATCTTACTATCCGGTGTCGTTCGTGTTGATAAAAATGCAACTCGGTATTTTTATGCCATTACTTAAGATTCACTGACAGGTTAAAATGTTTCTCTCCTACTGCTTTGAATATATATATACATATATATATATATATATATATATATATATATATATATATATATATATATATATATATGTATATATTTATACATATATATATATATATATATGTATATATCTATATATATACATATATATATATATATATATATACATATATATATATACATATATATACATATGCATATGTATAATGATGCTTGTGTGCTGGATTGTTACACTGTTCATTTCACATCCATGTGACTTATTATTTTATTGAGATTGATATTTAACTTAATATCCAAGTCTCTTAAATTAAGACACACTGAAAGGTTAAGATTTTCTCTCTAACTACTTGGAAAAAATAAATACGACTTATTAATAAACCGCTCGTCAGCTGGGTTCTGGTACGTTTCATGTCTACATCCAAGACTTGGTGACGTTTTATTGTATTTAGAGATTAAAATGCGACTTAATATCTCCACGACTTCTATTGCGATTCACCGGAGGCTCAACACGTCCTTTCATACTGTTTAGGTAATCTAATATATAAACTGTTCTGCCGCCTGTTCATAGGACTTGTTCTGCCACCCATTTTAACAGTTTTGTGCTATTCAGAAAATTAACGCATCAGATTGGAGCAACACGTCCCCGGCCTGGAAAGCTGGTAAGTGTCCCCCTCCTCCCACCCCCTCCCCCATTCCCTTCAACGAATTATTTACATTCCTCGTCGCTGCAGAGCGACAGGAGTGAGAGACTCCATTGAAGGAAAAGGGTCGACCCTAACAGCAGTTCTTGCAGTCTGTAAAGTGGAATAACAATCGGGCGTCTTCCACCCATCAGAAATGCACAGCACGCGCATACGCAGATGTATCTATTCATAAAGGCGAGTCTGTCCTCGTATTTCAAAGATATAGCCACGCAAAAGGAAAAGGTACCCCAGCGGATGTGCACGCGCGCGCGTGTGTGTGTGTGTATGTGTATGTAAGTTTACGATTGTGTGTATGCATGCAGATTTACGCGCACACACTCCAGGAGCTCAATGTATGTAGAATAATGCGTCCGCCGTTTTAATGAACAATCGAGGAGCGGAGGTTCTTTTTCCTAATTAAGCATCTAGTCGTTACAACACCACACGCAATGTCATGAGGACACTTATGTATATGCATGTTTGCGTTGGCGCTCTTTGCATTATGGATGTGTGGTGGGTGTGTCTGTGTGTGTGTGTGTGTGTTTGTCAAGCGCAAGAGAGAGAGATGGTGAGAGAGAGAGAGAGTGAGTGAGTGAGAGAGAGAGAAGAGTAAGACCTTTTACAATGTCGGCACATCAAAGGGATCCAAACATCTTCAGCAGATGGCACTGACGTCGTCGGTGCCTGCAACATACTTGAAAGGAAGAAGGTGTCGCAGTAAGTGACGGGTAGAGGGAAGGCAGGGGGAGGGTCGTTGGGTAGGTGGGTGGTGGTAGGATGTGTCTCCCCATAGTGGGCAGAGAGTGGTGTTACTGGTGATGGCAATTGGGGGGTTATCTTTTAAATTTCAAGAGTCTTATGGGGGGATAAAAAAGTTTTTTTTTTTCAGCGCAGGAGATTTTGAAATGGAAAACCGAATCACTGTCATTGCAACCTGGCTGACAGACACCGTCATACTTCTAGAATCAAGAGGTACTTCACAGACCTTTGTATGGACTTGCAGGGATATAATAATAATAATAATAATAATAATAATAATAATAATAATAATAATAATAATAATAATACGTCATACCTTTAGAGACATGAGATATTTTATAGATCTTTTCATGGCTTTGCAGCGAAATAATAATAATAATAATAATAATAATAATAATAATAATAGTAGTAATTATTATTATTATTATTATTATTATTATTATTATTATTATTATTATTATTATTATTACTTTAAATAAAACTGTTATTGCTCATACATTCTAAGCTAACTAACGTTAAATTTTCCAACATTACATACACACACATACAAACTTACCTTAATTAAATTCTGCACGTTAATGCACACATGCATGCTTCATAAAAGCACCAGCATATGTTTGTTACACAGCCCAAACACTCGCCAACGCACCTAGCGCATTAAATATGAGTAAAGAGAGCGGAAAGACCCTCGTTGCATTTGATGACATAATTGAATGATGATCAAGTGTTTAAGTGGACTGAGAAGTGGCCGGTGACATCATCATCATCATCATCATCAGCAGCAGCATCAGCGCCAGCGCTTGATATTAATTCATAAAGCAAACCTTTCATACCATATATTTGGCGCTGGTAACATCTGGATTTTGTAGTGTAGTGCCCTGTGAATAAGGGGGCTTGAAATGCTTATGTATAAGCCCTTACTATGTGACGCTTCAGTATATTAATTCTTTAATAAGTTTTA
>NC_089761.1:26208143-26245643 GCF_040412425.1 Macrobrachium rosenbergii | reverse complement strand
ATAATTGTAATATTTTATCAGTATGTCTTCCATATTGCCTGTTATTGTTTCAGTATGCGGCCTAACATTATCTTATGCACTGTCATCATTACGATAGGAATGTCCTAGTTTTTTTTCAGCTTTGATTTAAATGTATTTTATGCTTCCTGTTTTCCCAACCTGCATTTTCTTGCGATTGACGTATTATGGCAGTGTTTTTGGCGATGTTTATTTAAATGGTTATTAGTTATTATACATAACATCTATCTGTTCCCGTCAGTGCACCTCACGCGGTACACTGTAGGCTTTACCTAAGGCTCTTTGTAGCGTCCCTTCGGCCCCTAGCTGCAACCCCGCTCATTCCTTTTACTGTACAGTCGTTCATATTCTTTTTCTTCCATCTTACTTTCCACCCTCTCGTAACAATTGATTCATGGTGCAGCTGCGATGGTTTCCTCCCGTTACGCTTTTCAAACCTTTTTACTGTCAATTTCCGTTGCAGCTCTGAATGACCTCATAGGTCCCAGTGCTTGGCCTTTGGCCTAAATTCTGTAGTCGATTCAATGCCGTAAAAAGTAATCGCTTAAGAACGGGAGCAAAAGAATTTAGGTAAATAGGATGAATAAAAAAGGAACAATAAACTATATCTCAAGCCATAGCTTACCGCCTTGTAGTACTTCAAGTTTAAAGGGTCGAAATTGTTTCCGGTCTCAAAGAGCCTTAAAAAAAATCCGGCTTACATGAAACGTTCAGAGGGTCGAATCCGTTTCCGGCTTTGAAGAACTTAAAATCTTGCTTTGAGGAAACTTAACTGCTTCAGATTGCTAGTAGCAAATCATTATCGCCATTATCACTGTTAGTGTACGCATATTGTAAAAAAATGAGCGTAATAGACGGAAAGCACCGACCCTGGGATACTTAGGGACTCAAAATGCCAAAGCCATCATTATATGTATGTATATATATATATCATATATATATATATATATATATATATATATATATATATATATATTATATATATATATATATATATATATATATATATATATATATATATATATATATATATATATATATATATAAGGGACAGTGGTAATGAGACCTGGTTTTATAACTACTACTGTCTTTCTTACACAGTAAAACTACTAAGTGTTTGGATACACTTATCGAACAGATGATTATTAAATTATCATTATCATTATCATAACCTTCCCGAACACCACCGTTATCATCATCATCATCATGGCAGCAACATCATTATCATTATTAAAATCGACATCACTATTGTTGCTATTTTTTTGCTATGGTTTTTGTCGATTTTTTGGCGTATACTTCGACGCGCGCGAATTCTTATCTCCCCTACTTCATACGCATGTATATTTATACTGTGTGTGTGTGTGTGTGTATGTGGAGGCTTACGCCTGATTGACAGCTTGACTGACAGGCGTTGTCCTTATCATTTGTTAAGTTTGCTTACGGCCACCGAGGTAATGGAAAAGTAAATAAACTGCTCTCTCTCTCTCTCTCTCTCTCTCTCTCTCTCTCTCTCTCTCTCTCTCTCTCTTTGTATATGTGTGTTTATCTCTTTCAGTTTCTTGAAATGCTTGCAATCTGTTTTTTTTTTTTTTTTTGTCAGCTTTCATCTTTGCCAGATTGTTTAAACGTCGTGATTTATTTTTCGTAATTGAAATGCCATCTTTATACAGAATCTCTCTCTCTCTCTCTCTCTCTCTCTCTTCTCTCTCTCTCTCTCTCTTTATCTCTCTCTCTCTTTGTTTATCTCTCAGTTTTTGAAATGCCTATTTTCTATTTGTTTTTTCTTTTCAGCTTTCGTCTTTGCCGAATTGTATAAACCTGGCGATTTATTTTTGGCCATTGATATGTCATCTTTATACAGAAGTTCTCTCTCTCTCTCTCTCTCTCTCTCTCTCTCTCTCTCTCTCTCTCTCTCTCTCTCTCTCTCTCTCTCATATATTTGTACGTATATGTGTTTATGTAAATGTATATGTATATGTGTATGCATATGTATATATATGTATGTATGTGTATGTATATATATATATATATATGTGTGTGTGTGTGTCTGTATGCATACACATATATGTATATATATGTGTGTGGTGCATAAAAATAATTTAAGCTCTCAAAGATATGCAATTTAATGAAACTTCCCTTCTCACCAACCAGACACAAACTGATAAAATTCACGAGAAATAAGGCAAACTGATAAAACCTCATTAACCAAAGGTAAGAGAAATGATTAATCTTGCGTCACTGGCATCAGCCAGCCTTTCATTTTGAGGACCCTGAATGGATATTTGAGTCACGTCCATCCATCAAAGTCTATTCTACTTATTACTATTATTAATGTCCCATCGGTCATCCGGTAGATTATCTGATAAAGAGACCGGGAGAGAGAGAGAGAGAGAGAGAGAGAGAGCTTCGTTTGTGTACTCTTCAAAGTACAGGTGTCTCCTTCTTTTGAGAGAGAGGGATGAAGGGAGAGAGAAAGAGAGAGGCTTGTTTTTGTATTCATCTAAGCACAGGTGTCTTATTTAAAATTATGACTAGTTGCTTATTTTTGTGTTTTAGTGTAGTTCACGTTATATTTTTAGAGATATATACATTATATATATATATATATATATATATATATATATATATATATATATATATATATATATATATATATATATATATATATATATATATATATATATGTGTGTGTGTGTGTGTGTATGTGTGTGTAAGTGCAAACGTTCAATATTCTTGACAACAGACTATCATGAAGGCATATAAGTATAGATACTTTTTTATTTCGGCCGAGAATACATTCAAATAGCTTTTAGCTTCCCATGAGAGAATAGTATTTCAACTAGAATGCTGAATGTTTCTATATATATATATATATATATATATATATATATATATATATATATATATATATATATATATATGTATATATATATATATATATATATATATATATATATATATATATATATATATATATATATATATATATGGGGATTAAAAGTTTCAATTACGAAGGAAAATGAAACAATGGATATGCTAATACTTTCTCAGTCTTATTCACAGCAGTAAGACGAAAGTACTTAACATCTCCATTGTTCCACTTTCCATCGTGGCTGAAACTTTGTTTGTACAGTCATCACGTTTTTACCTTTTCGTGATTTAAAATAAAAATATATATATATATATAATGTCTACTCACATATACAGTATATATATATTTGTATATATAATGTGTGTATGTATGTACATAAATGTTCAATATTCTTGACAAACTACAATACACATTTATAGGAATACAGGCAGATAGATAATTTTAATTAGAGAGGAAATTCAGATAGCAGTTGCATTCCTCATAAGAAGACTTGTATCTCAACCAGAATGCTGCTTGCATGCTTCTAATTACGAAGCCAATGGGGCCTTCCATTATCTCATTCTTTTCTCAAAGTTATCACGGACATTTTTTTCCCTCATACGTCCATTTAGACAGGATCCGGATGCGCATAAATATCAGCTCGGGAAACCCGTCGATTAGACGGGCATGTCACATAATTTGAGGCAGTGTTCGTGACGTACCACCAGGAGACAATTACGCGCATGCGCGTTTATCAAGAGCAGGAAGCTGATAACGAAAACACAAATTATGCGTTGGGAGGCGCTTGCAGGGGCTCGTAAATGGCTGCGTGATTCCTGCTTTCCTGCAGATAAAATCACGTACCATGTTCTCCTTTGTGGTCAATTTATCACTGGCAATTGCGCCTGCGCATAGAGATAATGTTGCGATAACCATGACATTCTCTGTGTTTAGTGTGCACATGTTCGCATGCATGTGTGTAGTATATATATATATATATATATTATATAATATATAGATATATATATATATACATATATATATATATATACATACATATATATATATATATATATATATATATATATATATATATATATATATATATATATATATATATAGAATATGCACTGTATATGTATATATACAGTAGAGCTATTTTTATTTGTTGGTTTTTTCTAATTAAGCAAATACATTTACCTAACTTACTCTGTTTAAAGTTTATAGGTCCTATATTTAATATTATATATATATATATATATAGGTATATATTATATATATATATATATATATATATATATATATGTGTGTGTGTGTGTGTGTGTGTGTGTGTGTGTGTGTGTAGTGATACATGCAAAACCTGTCTACCATGAAACCTAATAATTCATTCGCAAAATAATAAAAATAATTATAAATCATTTAATAATTTCTATTAATAGAACAACACCGCCCCCCCTCCACCCCACAACCTTGTTATGTAGCCCCGTTTAGTGTATCCCAATAATGGCGAGGAGTAGAAATAGTTTTCAAGACACACGACAAAAACATTTCTTGTCTGAGGCTGTAATCAACATTGTGAGCGAAGCCATGGGTATCCGTCCCAGTTTATAGTAATAAATGCCAAATGATGGAGGTGGGTGAGCCATGACGCGGTTCTTGGACGTGAGTCTGATTGGCTGATTGTTAGATAACCTTCCCAGTTGTTACGGGCTGAACAGAGAGATCCAGAAATCTTGGGAAACAGAGATCCAGAAATATATATTTGGGAAATATATATATATATATATATATATATATATATATATATATTATATATATACATATATATATATATATATATATATATATAATATATGATGATGTATGTGTATATATATATATGTGTGTGTGTACATACATATTATTATTATTATTATGTATATATATATATATATATATATATATATACTTCATGTGCTCTAAAACGGACACTACCACTGGATCTGCACATAAATAATAGTGAAAACTTACGTTATCTCCGGTAGTCATGAGAGAATCAAAACACGATATTATATTCTTGACCTCAAAAAAGTATTTTCAGTCAGTCAAGAGAAACCATAAATATATCGTCACTCTACAACGACAGAAAATCGAATGGAGAAAAATAGAGTTAAGAATTTCTTTTAATTAGAAGTAGGTTTTTAAGAAGGCAGTCACAGACGAGTTCGCTCTTTATGGAAGCATAAAAACCGGTATGGCATAAACATTCTGGAAATGTTGTCCTCCGATCCCTGGGGGTATAAAGTATTGATGCCCATTTGCTCTTGAAGTATTAATGCCCATCTGCTCTTTAATTATTGATGCCCATTTGCTCATGTAGGATTAACACCCCATTTGCATTTTAAATATTAATGTTCATTGCTCTTGTAGTATTTCCATTTGCTCTTAGAATTTATAGTGCCCATTTGATGTTGAAGTATTACTGCCCATTTGCTCTTGAAGTATTAATGCCCATTGCTTATGTAGTATTAATGCCCATTTGCTCATGTAGTATTAATGCCCATTTGCTCTTGAAGTATTAATGCCCATTTGCTCATGTAGTATTAATGCCCATTTGCTCTTGAAGTATTAATGCCCATTTGCTCATGTAGCATTAATGTCCATTTGCTCTAGTAGTATGAATGCCCATTTGCTCTTGAAGTATTAATGGGCCTTTGATCTTGTTGTAGTAATGGCTATTTGCTCTAGTAGTATTAACGCCCGATTGCTCTTAAAGTATTAATGCCCATTTGCTCTTGTATTTCCATTTACTCATAGAATTTATAATGCCCATTTGATGTTGAATTATTAATACCCATTTGCTCTTGTAGTATTTCCATTTGCTCTTAGAATTTATAATGCCCATTTGATGTTGAAGTATTAATGCCCATTTGCTCATGTAGTATTAATGCCCATTTGCTCTTGAAGTATTAATACCCATTTGCTCTTGTAGTATTAATGCCCATTTGCTCTTGTATTATACCCATTTGCTCTTGTATTAATGTCCATTTGCTCTTGTAGCATGAATGCCCATTTTTTCTTGAGGTATTAATGCCCCATTTGCTCTTATAGTATGAATGCCCATTTGCTCTTGTAGTATTAATGCCCATTTGCTTTTGTAGTATGAATGCCCATTTGCTCTTGAAGTATTAATGCCCATTTGTTCTTGTTTTGGTTTTTATAAAGGCGGTTTACCCTTTTCATAAGATATTATGAAAGACTTCTGTAACATTTCAAATGCCAGTGGACAGTCTTTTGGGTATATCGTATATTGTGAAATTGGTTGTAATAAGAAATTTCTTTCCTAAATGATTATTGTGGCTGCAATTCATTCTCGAAGAACATGCCCAATGTGGGGCAACCTTGCCTTATTTATGAGATCACTAATAAATATACTTGATCATAGCTAATGAACTATTCATGGGATTTGCGTAATGAGCAAAAATACATCTCTCATATTTTTTTTATTATCTGTTAAGAAATTAACAATATGAAAAATACTGAAAAACGTCATCTGTAACATATCTGTTGTTGCTCTCTTGTGAACATTATTTTTTTTTTCTGTCTCTCCAAAGACCTTAAAAGAACAACAGCAAAAAAAGAAAAATGAGAATTATCTGCACTTTCATCAGGATGATCTGAGTTCTTAGTTGATCAAGAGACATAATAATGAAGCAGATAATACCTCATTATGCCTTATCAGTGACTTGAATTAAGGAATCGAGTTTTTTTTCCCCTCGTGGAGGACGATTAATCGCTTCTTTCATGACACCCCATCACCGTCATCTATATACCTCGAAGAGGGGCACTTCGCCCCCTCCCCACGTTCCCAAATCCTGCACATGAGCCCTCTCCAAAAAAAAAAAAAAAAAAAAAAACAAGATGTCGGCCGGCTATACAAGATGGCGGAGATAACGTATTATCAAGTTCATTAGTGAGATCTATGAAAGATCCATTTGTTTGGTGCCATCTTAAATTACTGATAGTTGCTATCGCTTGCGGAACCGGAGGAGAGAGAGAGAGAGAGAGAGAGAGAGAGAGAGAGAGAGAGAGAGAGAGAGAGGATAGACGGCGGTTGAAAAACGGAGCTATCAAAGGCTCGTGAACGTCTCGATTGTCAAATGCCAACCCATTTGATTACTTAATATATTTTCCGCCGACTCCCTTTGGCACCCGCCGGAGGATGGATGGAGGGAGGGAGAGAGGGAGGGAGGTTCCTCCCTTCTCGTCACTCAAGAAGTTGTATTTGCGCTTTTAGCGATGCAAGGGCGTCCTGATTTAGTCATGAGGACTGTTCTTCGCGTGGGGGTGGAGTCCCTTCTTGAAGGCTCCCGTAGGAGGGTAGTCCCGTCAGCGCACTTCACGGGGTGCACTGTAGGCATTACTAAAGGTTCTTTGCAGCGTCCCATCGGCCTCTAGCTGCAACCCCTTTCATTCCTTTTACTGTACTTCCACTCATATAATCTTCCTTCCATCTTGTTATCCACATTCTCCTAACAATTATTTCATAGTGCAACTGCGATGTTTTCCTCCTGTTACACCTTTAGAACCTTTCTACTCTCAGTTTCGCTTCCAGCGCAGAATGACCTCATAGGTCCCAGCGCTTGGCCTTTTGCCTAAATCCTTATATTCCATTCCATCTTGAAGGCTTTGCTTGTGAAGGATGGACCCGCATATTCATTCGTCTATGAAGCTTCCTCATTAAGAGTAACAAGGACAACAATATTAATAATAATAAGCAGAGCAACAATAACAACAACATCATTATCATATACAACAAATGCAAAGGAAGTAATGGTAACAATGATAACATTCTGAATAGAACAAAGGCTATCTATGAGCCATCAAAAGAAAAAAAATGACAGCAAGCAATGATACGAGCAAATCAAGCATTCCAATGAAATACTAAAGGTGCACAGTTTGGTGAACTCTCTGCCTGATCGAGAAAGAGAGAGAGAGAGAGAGAGAGAGAGAGAGAGAAGAGAGAGAGAGAGAGAGAGAGACAAGACATGGGGCAATACGGAAGCAATCCAAATGTAATACTTAAAGCGCACAGGTTGCGAACTCTGCCTGATCGAGAGAGAGAGAGAGAGAGAAAAAAGACTTTGAGAAATAATAAGAAAAGCAATTCAAGCATCCAAATTAAAATACTTGAAGTATACATGATGCAAACTTCTGCTCTGATCAAAAGAGAGGGGAGACAGACAGAGAGAGAGAGAGAGAGAGAGAGAGATATGAAGAGCAAAATCAAGCATTCCAATGAAATACTTGTAGCGCACTGGTTGCAAACTCTGCCTAATCAAGAGAGAGAGAGAGAGAGAGAGAGAGAGAGTTTCGCATAGTTGACACAGGCATGAGAAAGCACAAAGGAACGCGGCGAGCCCGATGACGCAACATCTTTGACAGTTCAGTATATTTAAACGAATGGTTATTTCCTCCGTCGTATTATTCAGGCATTCAGACTATTCAGCCGCTCAACCTCTTGGCAATAATATCTCCAGAGATATTATTGGTTGAGTCAGCGTTGTATAATAATAATAATAATAATAATAATAATAATAATAATAATAATAATAATAATAATATATTTAACTTTATCTTAGCTACATACCCAAACACAGACTCTCAGATATAACGGAGACAAAATGCACTAACAATATGGTAATGGCAGTAACAAGCACAGTAATAATAATAAATAATAATAATACACACACACACACAATAATAATAATAATAAATGGCTCTATGCACTCAAGACAGAATCAGTGATAGTGATGAATTTGGTGAAGCTAGAAAAGTAAAAATAATGGTAAATGTGAAATAATAATAATAATATTAATAATATTAATAATATTAATACACACACTACTATTATTATTATTATTATTATTATTATTATTATTATTATAACATCTAGGTTTGATAATAGGGAAAATGCTTACATAGGAGAGAGCAAGTAGAAACTAATTTCCCCTAACGGCCCCTATTCCCTTATTATTATAATCATCATCATCATCATCTACTCAGGGGCGCACGGGCATACCAGTCAAGACCAGAAACATCAAGATCACGAAGGTTTTACATTCGTTAACCGACTTAGAGGATAATGAAGTCAACATCTGATGCATTATTCCTTCAGCCCGTCGACTGAAGATTGCCATAATAATCACCCTGTCTTGCTTTTCTGTAACGATCTATTTAAATATTCATGCGCCGAGCGGATTCGTCCTGATTCACATACATACGATATTCTTCATCGATACACATCGTATAAATCATTCCGATGAATTTGTCATGACGCCGACAGTCTCGGCTGTACATTTGCAATACGTGCGTGCGTGCTGCTGGGTCAGATATTGTATATGTGTATGCATTTGCAAATGTACACCCCTCACACCCCAAGACATACTTTCGTCAACGTACACACATGCAGTGTGTATATATATATATATATATATATATATATATATATATATATATATATATATTATATACGACTTTTTATCACATCACCGTGATTCATATACAATCAGTCCTTTAATATCCAATTCGCTCTACCTTGGAAATAATATATTTTCATATATGTTACCGAAGGGGAATTTTTTAGTTAATAAGTTCGTCGTCCCGTGGGCTCGAACCAGCGAAGGACAAGAACTCAGGACTACAGTGGACAAAATCCACGAAGGAAAGAGAAACATTGGAGTGCTGCGAAGCCTTTTTCGACTGTCGTCCTTTACTTAATAAAGGCCTAGCAGCACTCCAGTGTTTCTCTTTCCTCCGTGGATTTTGTAATTATTTATATATTCATCACGTTCAATATTTTTGTGATTCAGTTATACATATGTATACATATATATCAAAATTTTACGCTGTCACAATCATCGCCTACGAATACAAATATATATAATATAATATATATATATATATATATATATATATATATATATTAACTCACTTTGGTTGTTTTCTGTTAAATAAGCTGGCAGTATTTGATATCTCCATTTCATGAAACAGAACACTCACGCGACCTTTGATGAGTTTTGTCTCTGTGTGTGATAAAAGGAATTTGCTAAACTATAATCATTAAGAATGGAAGTATCCTGCGAATTCACTCTTTTAATTCTAAAATGTCTACGTTGTAAACACCCAAGATAACTCGATTATCCCAGCTCTTAAAATAAGTCGACGAAAACATTGTTAAGATACATTAAGATGTTTTCAACTGCCACCAACCGTTTCTTCCTACGATCAAAGGATTCCTTCACCAAATCCCTCTCTTATCCTGTATTCTTAAATTCCCATCTCCGTCCCAGCCCCAGTTTCAGCTCTATCTTGCCTCTCCATCCCATCCGCCTCTCCCTTCCACCTCCTTTCCCACCCCCGCCCCCACCCACCCATCCCCTAATCACCGCAATCTGGGTAGTATCAAGCCTCGTCGCTCTGACGAACAAGTGGCGACATTTACAACAGACGCCCTCTGGTTCATCTAGCAACCCCAACAATAAAGATGTCTGCGCCCATCTCCAGTCTGATTTATGCCCCGCAGGACGTCTCTTGGCTTCTCCCCGGCGAAAGGTGAATGAAGGAAGCTGCTGTGGTAATGGAAGCCGCTGCTGCTGCTGCTGCTGCTGCTGCTGCTGCTGCTGTGCCAACAGCGTGCTGCTGGCTGGCTGGCTGTTGTAGCTGCGTGGTGTGGCAAAACAGCAGATCGAACCGGAGATGACGACAGTCAAATCTTCGAAAGACAAGCTCGTTGGAACGACTCCAACAGCTGGTTTTGTCGATGCGATCATGTCGATTGCGACGTTCCGCGTAATGTATGTGTGTGTGCTCGCTCGCCCCGACGTTGACTGAGGGTCCTGGGTGGGTGGGCTCTTGCAAGGGCTTATCTGATTAGAACTGATTCTCAAATCAAATCTTCTTCTCTGGTCGTTAGAATTTATTGATCGGCTCGCAGAGCGAAGTGAGCTACTCTCCGGCATTGCAAAGTAGTTTGGAGTTTCTTTTCCTTGAGAGGAAAATGAGACTTTGTTTATCTTGCGCTTATTCATGTAAACAGTTCACATAGTCTTAGATCCTTTGATATACACAGATATATTTCTTAGATCCTTTGATATACATAAATACATTTTTCAGAATTATAACGCAACGAGAATGAAACAAACGTCTATTTCTTAGTCATGGAAAAGATGTAGGTAAAAATATTTACGTCCACGTCAGAGGTGATACTCTACGCCACATGTACAAACAAACAGAGAGAGAGAGAGAGAGAGAAAGAGAGAGAGAGAGAGAGAGAGAGAGAGAATCGGCTTAACTCGACAAATTCCTTGGAGGAAAGGAATTGCAATGCATTTTTAACTGCTAGAATTCAGCAAAAATGTATTATAATTGTCAGATACAAAATAACGTTTTAAAATAAAGCATTTTATTTGCTGTTGATGTTGTCGGTGTTGTTGCTATTGTTGTTATGATTTCTATGGCTATTTAGGGTAAATCTGGTAAATTTGTGTTGTTGCATATTACCGGTAAATGTACATAAAAACATGCATGCTTGGTAAATGTGATAAAACCTAAGTTTAACTAACATTGGTAGCTAATAAAAATGACTGGTGCATTTATATGTTAACCTCTATCTCGTTTACCAAATATATCGATATTTTCGGAAGTTTATCGATATTTACTATAGATTAGCCATATATATATTAGTATTCACAAGATTACATGTACTGTCAATGTAAAGGTACTCTACTATGTGCACAATTGCAGCTCAAGTTACGTTTGTTCCTTGAGTCAATAAGTAACCTCATCTCTCAAGTTGGTTTCTGCAGACTTGACGTCATAATAGCAGTGGCCAAGCAACAGTTACTGAGGACTTTGGTATTTTCAGTCTGATTTTCTAGTGGAATCACGACTTAAAGTCTTTTTGGGGGTGGGTGTTGGGAAGGAAGAACTATTTTGGGTGTGGGTTGTGTACTTGCGGAATCCTACTAGTAAATAGTTGGTATTTTCTGTCTGATTTTCAAACGGTGTCACAGCTTTAAAGTTTTTTGGGGTTGGGTGTTGGGAAGGAGGAACTTTGTGGGTGGGGGGGGGATGTGTACTTGCGGAATCCTAAATAGTCTACTTGATAGTCATTCGTAATCTTATTCGCCATTAATAGGACATTGCTTTTATGGACGTAAAAAAGCAGAAACGGTTTTTCAGAATGATATAAGATTTTAACGTCTTTTCTGGACTGACCTGATAAATGAACTGACGATTCTGCTGCACGGATCAAGTCCAAAGGTCCACCCCTGAGCTACTCTTCCCTTTGCGCCTTACCACGCATGCAAGCCGCCTTTGGATGAGGGCCGTCACTGGACGGGAATGTTCATTACTCCGTCAATATGTCTACCTGTTAACCATCAAAACGGGAGAGCCTCGGCAAAGTAATCCTCATTGAAACCATTTATATGGTGCAGATATACTAATTATATCGATATACTACTAAGCCTGAACCATTAAGAAATTATGACTTTTAACTGGGTTTATACCTTGTGATAACTAGACGATTCAAAGAACAACTTCAAAATTGTGAGTTTATTATAAGATTTGAAGTTGGGTGCTGTGGTACCATCATGGAGTACACACACACACACACACACACACACACACACACATTCCTTTTCTTGTGACGTGTACAACTGCGCTTCTTGTGAGAACTTAGAATGACTTTTGTCATAGTCATTAAGATTGAAAATCCAGAACATTGCCAGTTCTTTGGGCTTATCCGAACTCGTCCTCTAGACTGTCTGCACTTTCGACCGACAGCCAGGCCAAAAACGCTGCATTATTTTTTTTTCCCCCTTCCTTATCAAAACCCTATCATCTAGAACTGCAAGAAAAGTGAGAGGGGTAAGAAACAAAAAAACACACACAAAAAATACATCCATGTTTCTTCACGCCCAAGTGCGTTCAAACCTTCGTAATTGAGAGGTGCGAAGTGACTCACCTGTAGCCCCTTGTCACTGCGATAATCGAGCATTGTAGTGGCCTGTAATGAAAGCTTCTGGGGGAATGATTGGATCGATGCGACCAGCTCGAAAAAATATACAGGGTGAAGGGAGAGAGAGAGAGAGAGAGAGAGAGAGAGAGAGACTCTAAAGGCAGCGAACTACTTCTACTATACCCGTCGAGGGGTAGTGTCGTCAGGGCACCTATACCTCGTGCGGTGCACTTTGGGCATTACTTGAGGTTCTTTTTCCCAGCGTCCCTTCGACCCGTAGCTGCAACCCCTTTCATTCTTTTTATTGTACCTCCGTTCATATTCTCTTCCTTCCGTTTTACCTTCCACCCTCTCCCAATAATTGTTTCACAGTGCAACTGCGAGGTTTTCCTCCTATTACACCTCTAAAGCCTTTTTACTCTCAATTTATTTTTAGCGCTGAATGACCTCATAGGTCCCAGCGCTTGGCCTTTGGCCTAAATTTTATATTCCATTCCATTCCTACTACTACTACTACTACTACTACTACTGCCTGCGATTAAACAATAGGTAATTTTCCCAGGGAGCGAGAACAAGACACGTACAGATCATTTTTCATAGTGAATGATATGCCAGAGATTACCTGACACTTCGAACTCCTGGTTTATCTTTTTTTTATTTTTTATTTATTTATTTATTTTTTTTTTTCCTTAGTTCTCATGGCGAGGATATCGGAAAGTGGAGGAAAATGTTGGCGTTTCAGATCAGACTTCGATCAATTTGTTAATATTAGGGAGTTTCATCTAACTGCATTTTATAATAAGATGGAAATTAAAGCCAAAACAAGCCTTTTCTTTTTTTTTTCTTTTCATTCGCTCTCTCGTATTTCATGGGCTAATTTAATTTTCTCGCAAACATTAGAATGCTTACTGGGTATTAAACACACACACACACACGGTTGCTTGATGTAAATTTATAAAATTTTAAACTAAACAACGTATCCACTTTTCCATTTTCTAACAAATTCGCAGTTTGAGAAGCATTTAACTTATTTCTTGATAATAGATGTTCGAGTACGTGCTTTTGCATGTGTGTTTGTGTATGTGTGTACGTGTGTGTGTGTGTGTGTTTGAGAGAGAGAGAGAGAGAGAGAGAGAGAGAGAGAGAGAGAGAGAAAACTGTTCGGTCAGACCAGAGAATCAATTCATTTCTGAGGAACCATTTTTCTCGACCGCCTTTGAAGTCTCCCTCCTTTTCCCCACCCAGAAAACACCCTATCCTTCTCTCTCTTACTGTCGACAAGATCCACATACCACCAACACACAAACACACACATACACAAACACCTACACATACACACACACAGACACACACACACACACCCCAAAACCGTCTCCAGTTGGATGTGCCTAGCTGATAACAAGGCGAGCCTTTGAGCGCTCATCAGAGTAATAGCCAATAGCCAGGTATTTTCACGTCAGGCAATTTCTTCTTACATGTAATATTCATATCAGGAGGTCCGCTCTCCCCGCGCTCGCTGGAACCAAAATGGCAATGAATGGTAAAAGGGTTTTTTGAGGTAAATGGTTGCGCGGATGGGGGGGAAAGGAAAAAAGAAAGGATGTTTTTTTAAAGGACGTGGACGGGTGAAAATTAATACGAAGTCGCGAAAAAATCTTCATTTATGGCGGAGCAAGAAAAAGTTTTTTAAACTTAGAATTGAGTTTTTTTTTTACATAAATAGTAGTAATTAATTTGTTTATTGCGATGTACGTTGTTTTTATTTCATTTTATTATTAGTTTCTTGACATTCGTTCACACTGAGAATGAAAGGCTTATGCACAAAAAAAAAAAAACTATCCCGTTTTAAATACTGATTCTTTTCGAATTGAACATGGAGTGTCAGCAAATGATAATTTTAAATCTTGCTTTACAGGTAAATGCATAGACTGGACTCTTCTTAAATGCATAGACTGGACTCTTCTTCGAACTTTGGAATAGTCCGTCGTTTCCTCGTAAGTAAATAAAATACGATGTTTTCCATTATGTTTGTGTAAATGGTTGTAGCGTTTACTGCACTAAACAAGCATGTTGCAATATGATTATATACAGTTGGGTTTGAAGAAAATGTATGTTTGCAAGCGCAGATGTCCTCATTACTGCATTTACTGCATTACATCATATGTTTGCAAGCACAAGAATAAGGCATTATGCATTTCATTGTGTGTGTGAGAGAGAGAGTGTGTGTGTGTGTGTGTGTATTTAGGCAGGTAGGTAGCTGGAGAGAGAGAGAGAGAGAGAGAGAGAGAGAGAGAGAGAGAGAGAGTCCCCATAAAGCAGTCCTATGACGATCAATAAATCCCGTTGAAGACATCGCTCCGAACTCTCTCTCTCTCTCTCTCTCTCTCTCTCTCTCTGTTTCATATGTTCTGTTTGCTAGCTATTCATAGACCTGTCATAATTCCAGCTCGTTGAAACTCTCTCTCTCTCTCTCTCTCTCTCTCTCTCTCGTTTTGTCTATCTGCCTGTTTCATATGTTCTGTTTGTTAGTTATTTATTGTCCTATCATAATTCCAGCTCGTTAAAACTACCTCTCTCTCTCTCTCTCTCTCTCTCTCTCTCTCTCTCTCTCTCTCTCTCTCTCTCATGTTCCTCCCCAATCTTCTTGTGATCATCCGGCCCAAGAGCACATGAATGCTCTCCCCCACCTCCAAGTTTGTGGTGGTGGTGGTCGGTGGTGGTGTCCATCATCAACTCCTCCATTCCCCAAAAAATACTATCATCTCGCCAAGCTACTAATGTCAATCACGGCGTATCAACCAGACAAAGAAAGCGTCCAGCACATGCTGCAGTATCTATCATACAGAGTCGGCGTTCCTGTTGGGGAGGTCTTGGTTGAGCAGGGTGGGGGGAGGATATAAGAATGGTTGCTAGCAAGGGATTCGATTGGGGAAGGAGGAGGAGAAGGAGAAGCCCTTGGAGAAGAAGGAAGCCTTTCCCTCAGTCGCTTTCATTCAGTCACTTGTCATCTGCTTTCGGGTTATCGCATAATCATCTTGAAGAGGGCCGTTATGGCTGTCTCGCAGATCGGCGGACTACTACTACTACTGTTTTGCCTAACCTTTAAAAACAGCTCGGGGTCCAGTGAGACGTGTACGAAAGGCGTGATAAGAAAAACCAGCTTTTGGCTTTTATGATGTGGCTTTGAAGTCATGTGTGTTTATTTTGCGCGCGCTCGCGCGTTATTCGAGACTCGGGAGGGGCAGTAGTTAACTGCCAATTTGATATGCGGTCTCGATCGTTAACGGATGGGGGGCATCTGCTCTTTGTCTATGTCCAGGCGGATTTACGACAAAACCTCCGTGTGCGTCGGAGAACGAATTTCTCGCCGCACGCACACACACACACACACACACACACACACACACGTAGGAGGTAGCTGACGTGCGTGTGTGTGCGCATCGCCGTCGCCGCCACAGCACCATTATTCTGAGAGTTCGTAAAACTGTCAGCACACACAGCCGAATGACACGGCTAATTTCCAAGACCCCAATTAGCGGAAAGACGTTTTATATGGCTATTGCCCCAATAACACCATCATCTCGGGATATCGTCAGTTCAATCGCTGGGTCCGAGTGGCCCCAGAGACCTTCCGGGACCACAAGGGCCCAAGACGTATCTAGCCGTTAGAGGCCATAGCCCAGATCCCTTACGGGTAAAACTCGTCCCTACGGACCACCTCTGCGTTAGGGCCGTTGGCCAGGTTCTCCTGGTCAGGTAAAGGTGGTTATTTTATTGTCAGCAGGGAAGAAAAACAAAAAATAATGACCCTCCATTCTAATTATCACGATTCCTCCTGCTCTTGGGGGGGGGGTTGGAGAGGGGGCGTACTGGCCAGAATTGTGTTTATTCTATAACATGAATATTATTTCAATTAAGCTCCTGTGCTTGTAATTTCACGAAGCGTCGCCAATACATTTCTCTCTAAATCGATATCTGCTGCGGCTGGTGATGAAAAAAAAAAAAAAAGTTTTATTTTCGGAAAAGAATATTTTTGCAGGTCTGACCTAGGGGCGAGGCCACTTCATATTCATCCTAATCTCCTCGCTATTAAAACTGGTTATTAACTTCGTTTAAGAACGCGTTTTATTTCCTTGGTATTCTCGCCGCACGGACCCGGCCCGTTTCGTTTCTTAATTAAACTTCTTAATCATTACTTGTTGTTATTTTCTCGTTTCGAAACGGATTTCATTGGTTGTAACGCACTTGGCTGTCGTTCTAGGATTTCTTAATGGAATGATTTTTTTATTCTCGTTTGTTTTTTGCGTATATGCCTAGTGCATACGTATATGTGTTTATTATCATTTATTCTTATGCGTATATGCTTAGTGCATACGTATATATATTCTCATTTATTTTTGTGCGTATGTGCTTGAATGCGTACGTATACATATTTATTCTCGTTTATTTAATACGTACGTACATAAATGCATACATATATACATACATATATGTGTGTATTTAATTTTTATATGTATATGCATGAATGCATACGTATATATATTTATTCTCATTTTTATACGTGTATATATTTGTTCTCATTTATTTTTATACGTATATGCATGAGTGCAGCCGTATAAACATTTATTCTCATTTATTTTTATATGCATATGCATGAGTGCAGACGTATATTCTCATTTATTTTTACACGTATATGCATGATTGCAGACGTCTGGCAAATGTATTGTAAACAAGAGACAAACCATTTAAGCATTAATCAACATCTAGATAAAATATAAGGTACGTGTTTTATCATTCTAACAGCCGTTTCTTTGGTATCGTTCTTTATTGCATCAAACGCAACTTTGGCCAGGAACATCCGATTTTATAGCAAGAGGTTATAAAACCCACCTGGTCAATGGCGAAACCAAGAGATATAATAAAGTTTATGACGAGCGGATGGTCTAAAATGTCACTGCTTGAACGCTTTATAGTGGAGCTTTCTAGGCGTGTGTACGCACTGTATTTTATATTTTATATAAAGCCTCATTCAATTCATGGCGTATTTATCCATCTTTACACACGCACACACACAGACACACACACACATAAATATATATATATATATATATATATATATATATATATATATATATATATATATATATATATGTGTGTGTGTGTGTGTGTGTGTGTATACACATATATACATGTTTTATTTCAGTATACATAAATATATATATATATATATATATATAGAGAGAGAGAGAGAGAGAGAGAGAGAGAGAGAGAGAATAGAGTTAAAGTAATAGAACAGAGAGAGATAGAGTAAGAACTGTGCATTAACAATTCTGATATTCATAATATATTGCTATTTCCTCATGTTTTTAGCAGTGTTTTAGTTAAATCACAATTTATCTGTTAATATTTTCCAAAATCCAGAAATAATTCTCATTTTGTTTATTTGAAATACCTTGATTAATATAAAATAACAGCACAAGTTACCAGTCATGGGAGGCGTAGACCTGAAACGGGACGAAAGTGTTAGGCGGTAAGAGCCTTGTAGGAAGATGGGAAACAGAAAAATAATGTTATTATATTAAGCTTTCAGCTAAGGTAGTTCATGGGCTATGTTATTTTAATTACAATGGGTTTTAAAGGGGACTAACAGGACTTTTTTTTTTAATGAGGTAGGTTCAGTCATAGACAGAAAGATACTATTTTTTAATGAAATAGGTTCAGTTATAGACAGAAAGATACTATTTTTTTTAATGAAGTGATATAGGTTCAGTTATAGACAGAAAGATACTGAAACTTCTATTAAAGAAATACAGAAACCACAGCTGTGGGTTCATTATAAGCTGATGATGAGCTTCGTGTTAGATTGAATATAGTGGCATGTTGGACTTAATCCTGAGTTACCATTTACTTAAATCCGTCGTCATCATTATAGATTTTTCGTCTTCGTCCCAATAATTAATAAGTGAAAAATACGCCGAAGTTTCTTCGGCGCAGTCGAGTTTTCTGTACAGCGTGTAATGCTGTATGAAACACTCAGCCACACCCCATGAATCTCTCAGCCGCGGGCCATGAAAATTTCAACCACGGCTCGGTGGTGGCCTGTGTTGTTGGTACCTATAGCGGTGCCAGATGTAAGATCATGGCTGACTTTAATCTTAAATACAATAAAAGCTACTGAGGCTAGAGGGCTGCAATTTGGTATGTTTGATGATATGAGGGTGGATGATCAACATGCCAATTTGCAGCCCTCTAGCCTCAGTAGTTTTTAAGATCTGAGGGCAGACGGACAGACGAAAAGCCATCTCAATAGTTTTCTTTTGCAGAAAACTAAAAATGGCATTCACATTATACTTGTTATCTTATCAGAACTGACCGTTGCAAGGATGTATTAGCTAGAAGGCTATTTCTTCAATATAAGGGCCAGTTCTGTGACAGCCTTGGGTACCATACGCCGAAATCATCTTCAACCCTGAAGATATGCCCAGACCTTACTGAAAATAGTTGTGGTCATTAATTGCGAAGGAGGGAATTCAACTTTGACTTGCTGCTTTAGAAGGGTAAAAGGATTCATTGTGTAATAAAGTTTAGAATACAGATGTCTTTTTTGAATGAAACAGAAAACAGTTTTTGCAATACTCTCTTTTCATGTTTTGATGTCTGAAAAAGGGAGTTATACATGTATAATTTCTCTGTTTTTCCTGATTGTTCGTATTTTATCGCTAATATTTATACAGTATTACTGTCCTGTCAGTCCCAGTTTCTAAAACTATTATCGTATCCGACAAGGAGATTATGTTATAACTCGTTTTGTTTATTTGTTAGCAGGATTGGGGGGTAGGGGGGAAGTTATTTGTGGAATAGTGTGAAAATTTTATCAAAATGTGGGCCTCGTTAATAGAAACATGTAATCAGGTTTTGAATCAAAGAGCTTAAGTTGGGGGAGTGAGTTAGATTACACTGCGTTTTATCTAAACGCGCCATTACCAAAGATTTTAGGAACCATATTTGATCATGATTATCCATAGTGACTGATGATTATTATTCTACTTCTTCAAAGAAAATTTGACTGGAAGTTGTGCCCATTACGAAACATTACAGAGGGTGCAGCCACTTTGCACTAATGCATGTCATAAACACATGTTCGAAACTTATCGTGCACCTATCACAAACAGATTGAATACAAGTCAACGACTCCATCACTAGTTTTAACCAGTCCTTCATACAATTATCAAGCATTTGCTATACAGGTTCGTTTTACGCTTACGGTCGTTGACTTGTTGTCAACTTGTCTGTGATATGAATGCGACAAGTTGCCGACATGTGTTTATGACTTATTTTACTCGAGTGTGGACACCTTATCGTACACATATCACTAACAGATTGAATACATGTCAACGACTCCATTACTAGTTCTAACCAGTGCTTCATACGATTATCAAGCATTTATCAAAGGTTCGTTCTGCACTTACAGTCACTGATTTGTTTTCAACCTGCTTGGGTTCTGCGTGTGACAAATTGCTGACAAGTTGCTCATGACATGTTATACTTAAGTGTGGACGCATCCTAAGGTTTGTTTGGATCCGTAAAGCTAACTGCAATAAGGATCTGACGTTGACGGAGGGGCCTATACTCGAGTGCATTTTTCACTTGTTACAAATAGCATCGTCTGCATAACTCCTAGATGATTTCGATTTGTCAGCGCAGGTGATGTTAATGACACTGATGAGTTCTGAGAAGGCAAATTGACTGTCATAGACAAGCCCCTGCTTCTCCACCTCCTCCCCTCCCCCCTCCAGCTCTCCCTCGGATACAAGGCCACATGACAATCACGAAAGAATTCTCAAGCTAACTGTAATGACAATATTATTATCGTGGCAACCATGACAAATGACAGTCGCAAACTACCCGACGATGACAGTTTTGATAAGCACGCTGGTAGACTTTGCCAGAAGTTGAAGATTAATAGGGAATGTGCTGTCGAAGTTATGATGGAGGTCCTCGTAAAAGAGATAAGTCTGTGCGCTTTGTGCGCACGCGCACGCGTGTGTGTGTGTGTGTGTGTGTGTGTGTGTGTGTGTGGGTATGTTTTAGGAAAGAGATGTAAACCGCAGAAGTTTCCGATCCGAGGAAGTTTCCAAAAAAAAAAAAAACTCTCTCTCTCTCTCTCTCTCTCTCTCTCTCTCTCTCTCTCTCTCTCTCTCTCTCTCTCTCTCTGTTCTGCTGTGAGTTCTATCTCTCTCTCTCTCTCTCTCTCTCTCTCTCTCTCTCTCTCTGTTCTGCTGTGAGTCTTCTCTCTCTCTCTCTCTCTCTCTGTTCTACTGTGAGTTTCTCTCTCTCTTTAAAAGTGTGTGTGCACTGCTTCGTTTGTTTAATGAACATTTGACGGGGAATTGCCAGCAAACAAAATAAATGTAAAAAAAAATATAATAATAAACTCCTCACAGTTAAATTTGCATAAAACTACAAGGCCAAAACAAACTTGACGCTGAATTTCCAGAATGAAAACACTCCTCCGGTGCTCTCGTGCGTCAGACATCAAAGATTCCTTTCTGTGACTTATTATGCAATATTCAGCTCCTCTTGTTTACGATACTTTATCTCGTGTTTACCTTCCGCCACAAACAGCCTTCAGTTTCGGTGTTTACCTTACGATCAAGAGCTACTCGGCCAGCTTCAGATAAATTTCTGCTTACCTGAAGAAGATGATTTGCTACAACAGTTGTCAGGATTCAAGCTGTTGGAATTAGGATGGTCTTAAATTCAAAGATGGCTGACTTTTTGTTGTCAAAATAATAGTAGTAATAATAATAATAATGTTTGTGATTGTGGTTACATAGCTTTCCACTTTGTCAGCATCATAAGTATTATTATGAAAGTATCTTAATAGTAATAATAATAATAATAATAATAATAATAATAATAATAATGTTGGTGATTGTGATTATCTAGCTTTCCACTTTGGCAGCATCATAAGTATCATCATGAAAGTATTTTACTTATTAGCCGTGACGGTCTTTTATTTCTTATATGTAAATAAAGGATTAGTGAAGATTCTCTCTCTCTCTCTCTCTCTCTCTCTCTCTCTCTCTCTCTCTCTCTCTCTCTCTCTGCTGAAATGTAATATACTACATTTTTTTTAACCGAACAGAAATCGAATCTGCTAGATTTTATATCACATTTTTCATGTACTGAATAGAAATCGGTTTTCTTTTTTGTGTCGTGCCTTTATTACCTTCGTGTTGAAATCGCATATAACTTGAGTAAATTGATTTTACCCGATAACTTTGATATCAAACCAGTTTATTCTTGTATAATTCAACCTCGCTGAAGAACATTCATCATTGAAATGGCCAGCATTATCCCTATCGATCAAAATATGTGGTGCACTTCAGGGAAAATTTTCTTATTTGCCACGAGAAGTCCTCTTTGCATTATGGTCCTTCAAATATACTCGGAGTATATTTGAAGGACCTTGCCTTGCATTATGGTCCTTCAAATATACTCAGAGTATATTTGAAGGACCTTGCCTTGCATTATGGTCCTTCAAATATACTCAAGAGTATATTTGAAGGACCTTGTCTTGCATTATGGTCCCTCAAATATACTCGGAGTATATTTGAAGGTCTTGCCTTGCATTATGGTCCTTCAAATATACTCAGAGTATATTTGAAGGACCTTACCTTGCATTATGGTCCTTCAAATATACTCAGAGTATATTTGACGGACCTTGCTTTGCACTATGGTCCTTCATTTGAGGACCTTGCCTGGCATTATAGTCCTTCAAATATACTCAGAGCATATTTGAGGGCCCTGGCCTTGCATTGTGGTCCTTCAAACCTTGCCTTCAAATATACTCAGAGTAAATTTGAAGGACCTTGCCTTGCATTATGGTTGCGCGAACTGCCTACCAGCGCATAAATCAGTGCCGAGTTCGCTGTAGGGAGACAGAGAACGCCTTGTTATGACAGCCGAGGCCACATTACGGGGCTGTTTGAAGCGTGTTAGCAACTACTCCAGATAGTCATCATCATTTATTAAACCCTTTCGCTTGTCCACAGACGGTGGTTTGATCTGTAGGGGGCCTTCCGTTAAGGCAACGTTGTTGGAAGCAGATTAATCGATGGCACCATCTCCTACGAGGTGATTTCACGGGCTACAATTGTGTAACGGTCTTCATTTGCGTCTCGCCTACTTACAACCAGACACAACATGAACCCACACACACACACACACACACACACACACACACACACACATATATATATATATATATATATATATATATATATATATATAATATATATATATATATATATATATATATATATACACATATTTATATATATACAGTATATAATTATAAATGCCATGTGTGTGTATATGTGTATATATATATATATATATATATATATATATATATATATATATATATATATATATATAAAGATTTAAAGAGAGAGAGAGAGAGAGAGAGAGCAATGCCTTTGAACTAGGACACAGGTATAAATAAACACGAGATCGTCATAGGAATTAGAGAGACGAGAAAATTTGAAGAAGGCAGTATCGAACATTTAAAAAAAAATGAGAAATAATGGTTCAGAAAATCATAGGAGCCGCTAATTACGCTCATAGAAATATACATTAATCATTTCGTAACTTCCGGATGATTCCACAATATTATTTCATTATTAATTATTACTATTTTTTTTATCTCTTCATCCGCACGTCAGACGCAACGGTCCTAAAGATAAACAGGTAAAACCTCTTGGGGAGAATTTGGGGAGACTTCCTGTAAAAGCAGAGAATCGA
The DNA here is from genome assembly GCF_040412425.1 of Macrobrachium rosenbergii. Lineage (NCBI taxonomy): Eukaryota > Metazoa > Arthropoda > Malacostraca > Decapoda > Palaemonidae > Macrobrachium > Macrobrachium rosenbergii. The sequence continues at coordinate 26,221,962 of NC_089761.1, read as the reverse complement.
AGTCCATGGAGTACGAGAGAGAGAGAGAGAGAGAGAGAGAGAGAGAGAGAGAGAGAGAGGGTTGTTTTTATTTGTTCTAAGGGGCATCGTAAACTCCTAGCCAATCCTCCTTCGATAGCCGTGGCGTTTAGAGGTGAAGCGATAACCAAGTCACCGCGACAGCGCCGATCTCGCCCTCAAACAAAAGAGAGCATTGACGGATCGGCCGGGGGATTTTCGGGCCCAAATCCCCCGTACTTCCCTCTACCTCCCTACCCTCCCCATCTCCCACTTCCCGCCGCCGCTACTCCCTGCGCTGACGGGCGTAATCCCTCATGAACAAAAACAGTTTATGTGATTTACAGCGGGGATTATGTAGATTAATACTTGGATGGGGAGTAATCTCTGCCGTTTACAGATTACAAGCTGCGTGGTGGTGTAATTAAAGTTGCGTTGTTTGGAATCCCGCAGGTAAATCCGCCTTAATCCCGCGGCCTAGGAAGAGGACCCAGGTGTGAAAAAAAAGAGGGAGGCGGAAGATAGAGGCTCAAAGGACGGCGAATAGAGAGAGAAAGAGAGAGAGAGAGAGAGAATGGGTACAATAGAACAGGAGGAGGAGGAACTGAAGAAGAGTACAATAGGGGTAATGGTATTACGTGCTAAAAGAAAGTATGAAAGAAAAATGTATAAAGAGCTTAAATAACGAACGAAAATTTTAGGAATCGTTAGATATATCAGCGAAATGGTAAAGGGGTTTTTTGGCAGAATTTAAACCATATCAACAGATGCCTCCTCAGGAAGTGGGGAGAGATATGAGTTTTCATGAAAATGTCATATTTTACATTATTTCCATGATGGGTGTGTTTTAGATGGTCACAGAAAAATAAAGACGTTCTTGGCTTTATTGCTAAGTATGCGAGAATTTAATTATCCAAAAAAATTTAATTATGTGACATGGGAAAGTTTGGCTCAGCGCTGTTATCTAATGTAAAACATCCCTGTTTTTGCATTATATATATATATATATATATATATATATATATATATATATATATATATATATAATGTATCTATGTAAATATTCACACACACACACACACACACACACACACACACACACACACACATATATATATATATATATATATATATATATATATATATATATATATATATATATATATATATATATATATATATATATATAGAGAGAGAGAGAGAGAGAGAGAGAGAGAGAGAGAGAGAGAGAGAGGAGAGAGAGAACATTTCTTACCCAAAAGTCGTGTTATTATGACTGAGTGTTCTTTAAAACTTGTACAGAATAGCTTATGGCGCTCTTCTACCAAAACTCAAGGATTATCTCTCTCTCTCTCTCTCTCTATATATATATATATATATATATATATATATATATATATATATATATTTTATATATATATATATATATATATATATATATATATATATATATATATATATATATACACATATGCATTTGAATGAATTTTATCACTCACCGTCTTCATATGCAATCATTAAGCTGCAAACGTCCTTTAATATCCAATTCGCTCTACTCGGAAATAATATATTCTCATATGTGTTACCCGAAGGGAAATTTTTTAGTTGATAATAAGTTCGTCGTCTCGTGGGCTCGAAACACGGAGGAACAAGAACTCAGGACTGCAGTGAATGACTGAGTGTTCTTTAAAGCCTGTACAGAATCTCTCTCTCTCTCTCTCTCTCTCTCTCTCTCTCTCTCTCTCTCTCTCTCTCTCATTCCTTCAACTTCCAGAAATAGCCATATTGACATTACGTAAAAGTTAAAACAATTCGGATCACCTCCGACATTTACTGATTTCGCGTGTGACTTTGTCTACCAACCGCCGCCCTATCAAAGTTAGAGAGGAGTGTGTTTGAGTTTGCTTGGAACTGTGCAAATTTCGCGTGGAAATGTTCGGAGTTTGCCTGAAACTGTGCAAAGTTTGCTTACGAATACCCATGAACTCACCAGTATGGGTTTGTTTACAGGCTGCTTTAGAAGCAAGAGCCCGTGCCAGCGCATGGCTTGATTAATTTAGTCAATATCCTGTAGGGGGGTAGGGCCCTCAGTGAAACCTCTTGAGGTTCTTTGCAGCGTTCCTTCGGCCCTTAGCTGCAACCCCTTTCATTCCGTTTACTGTAAATCCGCTCATATTCTCTTTCTTCCATCCCCCTTTCCACCATCTCCTAACAATTGATTCATAGTGCAACTGCGATGATTTCCTCATGTTACACCTTCAAAACTCCTATACTCTCAGTTTCCGCTTCAGCGTTGAATGACCTCATTGGTCCGAGCGCTTGACCTTTGCTGTGGCCTAAATCTTGCTGTATATTCTCTTTTCTGCATACGTATACTAACTCTCAAATTTAAAGGAATAGTGTTAGAAAGAAATTATGTAAAAATGGCAAGTAAGGAAAAACTGAACTACTGTAGTGAGATACCGGAAATAAGGACGCAGAATACCTTTCGGTTATCAAAAGTAACGGGCCAAGCTGTTCAAGAACTTATTACTTATGCGACTTGCTGTTTAAGCTTCTGGGTTTCTCTGCGAACTGAACTCCAACCTACTCTTTAATCGTCATTGCATGCAACAAAATTATTACTCGAAAATGCTGAATAAAGGCTATTATGCGGCATGATAAATCACAACGCCGGGTTCTTTGAACACTTGAAAATTATCCGTATAAATGATATCGGGTTGTAATAGGAAGGTGCGGTTGTATTCAGGAACGGCATATTTACGATGCGAGTGAATGATAAATGGCTGGATGAACAGAGTCTGAGGGAAGATATTTTCTTAAACGTAGGTGAGGGCTATATGCATGTACAGTTACGGTTTTAGGAATGAGAGATAAATGGTCGGCGCTGAAGAATGTAAAAGGCCTCGAGAATGAAAATATCAGATGCAAGAATATTGAGAGAACGATACTGAAGATTGTTTATGAAACTGGGTTTTACAGATGTGTATTTAAGCCTGAAGAGAAAGTGTGTGTGTGTGTATGTGCATGTGCCCTGTACATTATAATTTACCTACTGTTTTAACTATTGATTCATTATTTTGTTAATTCATCTTTTCTTTTCCAATAACTGATCTCTTCTTTCTGTATTTCCTATTACCTTCTGTTACCTCGTTCCAATGAACACCATATTCCAAGGAAGCTTGATTTTCAAGTCAATGGCCCCTGTGGGTTTGTTCCTTATGAATAGGGTTCATCTTCTGAGTAAAAATAATAACAATGATTATAATAATGTGCGTGAGTGTGAGCACTATAGTACGAGTACATCTGCCAGTCATTACAAGGGTGTGAACGGATAATTCTTCTACGTATCTTATTAAAGACAGAATAACAAATCACCATAATACAAGACATATACACGAACATAGTACGTATCACGTTGTAATAGAACTACGGCGTTATCCGCAAAAGACTACCAATTTGGGGGCAACAAAGACATGTCGTGAGAAAGGTCCATATTTCGAAACGACTGTATTTTTCAATGTTGCTGGCTCAGTTTTTTTTTTCTCTCTTTTTTTTTAACATCCCCGAATATTTAAGAACGATTTCTCTTCGTAAAGGATTTTAACGGCGGACTCATATCTTTCCGAGGTAAAGGCGTTCATTAGAGTTCGCTAATGAAGTGAATACGTTATATTTTGTAACATGTGACTTCCAACTATTGCACAGGTGCAGGGCGCACCCGCGATGATTTCCTCCTCCTCCTCCTCCTCCTCCTCTACCTATCCTTCCCCTCCCTCAACACCCTCCTCCTCCTCCTCCTCGCTATCCTCCACCCATCATTTCCTACCTCCCTCTTCATGAACCCTTCCATCCCTCCACCGCCTGCCTTATAATGGTAACAAACCCCTCCATCTTCCTTCTCAACCCCTCCACCATAGCCACCTCCCTCCTCCACACTCTCCCCCCCTCCACCCTCTCCTTGTTACTCTCCTACCCATCACTCCTACCTGGTTCATCTCTTCCTCCTCCTGATCCCCTCCCCCCCCATTTCGTAAATCCCCCTTGGGGTCCCTCCCACAAACTTTCACAGTTCATTTACGTGTCAAATCATCTGCTTGTTGCTGCTTCTGTAACTCCTAAGGCTGTTGTTTTGCAACATGCCGTGCTTTTTGCGTCCCTGCTTTGGAGCTCTCTCTCCTCTCTCTCTCTCTCACTCTCTCTTCATACTGTTGCACCATCCCTCAATTGAGGTGATTAACTACTAGAAAGGACTGTTGCAGCCTTGACTGTTATCGTCCGCTCTCAAAGGTCTTTCTGATTAAAGTTCACTTATAAGTGTCACTTCTGATACGACTTTAGATGCTTTCGATTAATACTTGCGACTTGCAATTACAAATTGTCGCTTCTGGCTACATTTAATTTCGTTATTCTTTTTTTTTTGTGGGGGTTGGTTGGTTTAGTAATATCTTGTATCCTCTTTCGGAATTTCTACTAGATATCAGATGATACAGTTTATCCATTTTCAAATGCCTTGTAATAAGTAAAGTAATTCCGTTGGTATTTGCATTATATATATATATATATATATATATATATATATATATATATAGTATATATATATATATATATATATATATATATATATATATATATATATACAACTATACAATATACATACAGTATATATATGTATATATATATATATATATATATATATATATATATATATATATATGTTATTGACCCTTGTATCTGATGTATTGAATTATAAAGTCTGAGCCTATTTAAATGCTTAATCTTGGATGAACTCCCTGAGCAGAAAACTTACAAAATCTTAGGACGCTTCAGAAATATCTGTATGTTTGTACACATTATGGTAACCTGCTAATCCGTAGGGGGGTTAGTATCGTCAGTGCACCTCACACGGTGCACTGTAGGCATTACTTAAGGTTCTTTGCAGCGTCCTTTCGACCCCTAGCTGCAACCTCTCTCATTCCTTTTACTGTACCTCTATTTATATTCTCTCTTCCATCTTGCTATCCACCCTCTCCTAATACTTGTTTCATAGTGCAACTGCGAGGTTTTCCTTCTCTTACACCTCTCAGGGCTTTCAGCGCTGAATGACCTCATAGGTCCCAGTGCTTGGCTTTTGGCCTAAACTCTATATTCCATTCCATACAACATGCTAACGCGCATGTAACAATCAGGGAGTGTAGGTATTAACTGGTCACTGACTTAAAACTAATCAGAAGAAGAACAAATGGACATTATTCGTATCGAAACAATTTCGTGGGAAAGCAACGCAAAGACGTTTGTAAACGTAAAGGTGAAAGTCCACCAAACTTTGGCGAAAACTTAACAAATGACCTTTTCGGAAGAGCGAACCGAGCCACCACCACAACACCCATCTCTCCGCAAAGCCGAGCGATTAGGGCGGATACGGCGGACCCGATCCGTCTAAACACTTTATCAATTTTCGAGTATTAGAGTGACCACAAAAGAAACCTGGGGAAGATCGCCCGACCAACAACGGCGATAGTTCATTATTTGTTCTTCCCTAATCCTCTCGCGAAGACTTATACACAAGGTAGGGAGGAGCAGCGGATTTGGACGGGGATTATTCTTATCCGAGGATTAAGGTTCAGGAAACCCCCCGTCGATGGGGTTTCGGGTCAAAAACCTCTTTTCGGGGTTATCTTCTTCTTCGTGTCTCTCCAGAGGTCCGGGTATGGGCGTCCTTTCCTATCTTATCTGCTATATCTGTTTGTTTTGGTCAGGTCCCACGGGGTCTGTAAGTGGTGATATGCTGTAGTATAGGGGAAAATGCAAGTCTTCAAGGAACTCAAGGAATTCTTCACTTTCCACTGTAAATAGATTATTGCCGTCATTAAAAAAATAATATTGATACTTATAAGATTTTATCGGTTGTGTGTAAATTTTGATAGAGTTCATGCAATTTCACTGAATTAGAAAAAATGCAGTAATTCTTCATTTTTCACTGTAAATAAAAAATTGCTATCAATAAAAAGAATGAAAATAATACTGACGAAGTTTCGTCCATTATCAGTAATACCGAACCTTTTTTTCAGTTTATTTATTGTCGTTCTATCTGTCTTCCTAGGTAGATGTCAGAAAGGGTCATTGAATGCAATATTCGGGAAATATGCTAATTTAGGAAGAATTATGTAAAAGCATTGCTCCCCAAATTTGACAAATTTTTATTCAATTATCATGCGTGTTTTCAGAATTTTCTCTTTTGCCACAAAAGATTATTGATATTGCTTTAAATTAATTATTATTATTATTATTATTATTATTATTATTATTATTATTATTAGCAATAGTAGTGGTAGTAATTTTCATCTTTAATAACACGTTTGTGAGTGATATTCACTTTCCCAATAGTTATGACTTTTCGACAAAAAAAAAAGTAATTACTTTCAACTTTCGTATTCATTTATCATATACGCATCAACTACTTTTTATACAAGCATAAATATAAAATTGAAAATCTGGTATTAGAATAAAAGTATGATTAGAATAAACCTATTTTCTACACACTGGACTTCAGAATATCAATATTTTATGAATGAAGTTCAATCACCAACATTATCATCCTTGTTGATTTTCGGAGGCCCTCCCATTGGCCCTTATTTGGTCAATCCTTTTGGCCCCATTCCCCCCGCCCCCCTTTCTCTCTCTCTCTCTCTCTCTCTCTCTTTTCAGCCTCTGTTCATAGTTATAATGAACAGCTTGTTCTTCCGTATCATGACTATCTTTGAATGGGATTGTGTTTTCTTTATTTTTTATTCCTCATAAATGTTTCCTAGTTTGCGCATCTATTTAATTCTTGGGACAACTTATCGAATAGTCTTTGTGGCTTATATACATGATGTATAAATACTGTACTAATTACATTGAAAGTTCCATTGTGTACATGCAAAGAAGGTTTCTGAAACTCCATTATTATGAGAAGCCACAAAATGATTACGCTTTTTATCCCTTGTACTCCATTAACGTATACAGTATTTTGCTTTGCTCTTTGTGTACTTTCTCAGGGTTTTGGAGTAAAGTAGCAGTTGTCGTTTACCCCGTATATTCAGTGGTCCGTGCTTTCGCCTGAAAGATGAAAATGGTCAAAATATTGACAGACTTTTATCATTATTAAAAAATGAACTCCTCCTGGCTTGGTGTGCATCTGTTGTTATATGAGAAGAAATAACATGATTAACGTGTGCAAAAATGTTTATTCAGGGTGTGAACGCCCATTCTTATTTATTCATTCATTAATATCCTTATGTTAAGGAAGAATTGTGAATTATGTAGATCCCAGAGCTATTAGAAGCTTAAAAGAGATACTTTCATTTTTGGATCTCCTGAATGGTCAGTTTTCTCCAAATCCTTCTTCTCGAGATTTTTCCTGTATATCTGTTAATTCGAGCGGTACATTTTGGAATACTACCTCTTAGACCTTGTACTATCTCACAGAGACCGTAAAGCAATAAAGAAAATCGAAACTGACGGCCAAACCGGCCGTTAGACAGCAGCTGCCCGGGGGTGTCTGTACCGAGGAAGCTTAAGATAAACGAATTCTAGAAAGTCATTTGAGATCAGTGGAAATCCTTTTTACCTTATCTGCGGTCTCCTGATTTAGCGACCTACCTCGAAAAGCGGGTTAGTGGGCCATTTTGCCTCATAAATGCAGGTGCCTGAATCCGGATTTGAGGTCCCTTAATCCTGTTAAACTACGGCACATCTTTATCCCCACGTTTGTTGTCCATTGTTTGTCCGTCACTGTCAAATATATTCCTCAACGGTCATTTTCTAATTGACATTACTGGTTAACAACGGTCTGTTGTTTTTGATTAAGCTGGCCTTAGCCAGCACGGGCTCTTGCTCATAGAGCAACTCGGAACAACAACGGTCGTGTTCAATTTGACATTACTGGTCGAGAACGGTCACGTTCTATTTGACATTACTGGTCAACAGCGGTCGTGTTCTGTTTGACATCACTGGTCAACAACAGTCATGTTCAATTTGACATTACTGGTCGAGAGCGGTCATGTTCAGTTTGACATTACTGATCAACAACGGTCGTATTCTGTCTGACATTACTGAACAACATTTTTTCCGCTTCTTGAGAGGAAGAAAGAAGGAACACACCAGACGGATATTAATGTCAAACCCATGTGTGTGTGTGTGTGTGATCCCTTCCCCCTACGTGGCATTAAGAAGACCAAAAATGAGGCAAATATACAGAAGGGCGTCTGGGTGGCAGCTGCGGCTAATCTCTGGTGATCTTCTCCCCAGGACGACATCTCCTTAGCCCAATCCCTTTTCCACCCTTCCATTGTTTCTCTCCTCCTCGTTAATTACTAATCCCTTCTTTGCCCTCCCATCTTATTTCCACATGGTCGCCTTCCTCAGATCGGCAAATATGATCTGTGTAGCCTCTAGTCCTCTACAGGAGACCTCGTCAGCCCTGGTCTTGTCTTTCATAAGAAGCATCATCACTTTTCTATTTACCACATGCGTCTCTGTGGCTGATCAGAAAAAAATATCATCAGTTTTCTATTTACCACATGCGTCTCTGTTGGCTGATCAGAAAAAATCGTCAGTTTTCTATTTACCACATGCGTCTCTGTTGGCTGATCAGAAAAAATCATCAGTTTTTTATTTACCACATGCGTCTCTGTTGGCTGATAAGAAAAAATCATCAATTTTCTATTTACCACATGCGTCTCTGTTGGGTGATCAGGAAAAACTTCATCAGTTTTCTATTTACCACATGCGTCTCTGTTGGCTGATCAGAAAAAACTTCATCAGTTTTCTATTACCACATGCGTCTCTGTTGGCTGATCAGAAAAAAAAACAGTTTTCTATTTACCACATGCATCTCTGTTGGGTGATCAGAAAAAAATCACCAGTTTTCTATTTACCACATGCGTCTCTGTTGGCTGATCAGAAAAAACATCATCAGTTTTCTATTTACCACATGCGTCTCTGTTGGCTGATCAGAAAAAAAATCAGTTTTCTATTTACCACATGCGTCTCTGTTGGGTGATCAGAAAAATCATCAGTTTTCATTTACCCGTTTCTCTGTTGGTACCATCAGAAAAAACTTCATCCGTTTTCTATTTACCACATGCGTCTCTTTTGGCTGATCAGAAGAAACATCATCAGTTTTCTATTTACCACATGCGTCTCTGTTGGCTGATCAGAAAAAAACATCATCAGTTTTCTATTTACCACATGCGTCTCTGTTGGCTGATCAGAAAAACATAATCAGTTTTCTATTTACCACAAGCGTCTCTGTTGGCTGATCAGAAAAAATCATCAGTTTTCTATTTACCACATGCGTCTCTTTTGGCTGATCAGAAGAAACATCATCAGTTTTCTATTCACCACATGCGTCTCTGTTGGCTGATCAGAAAAAACATCATCAGTTTTGTGTTCTCCGTCGGTTTTTCCATCTTGAGTCAGAAGAGATCGACGGAATTTTCGCTTGCGCTTAGTAGATTTATATATATATATATATATATATATATATATATATATATATATATATATATATATAGATATACATATACATATACTGTATATATAAATACATATGTGTGTGTAAATTTCTGACTCACATCAGATCGAATCCGTCTTTCAATTGAAAGATCTGGGCTCGATCCTGATGTGAGTCAGAAATTTATTTCTGTTCCACACGTGATCGTATGTTGATTATTTCTATATATGTGTGTGCATATACATACACACACACACACACACACACACACATATATATATATATATATATATATATACATATATATATATATATATATATATATATATATATATATATATATATATATATATATATATATAATGAAATGCCCCCTTTTTTATTACATTGTGATTTTGTATCTGCATTCTGTACTTGATAATGGCCATGAGATGAAATAAACCATAATCATATTACTGCTGTAAATGGTAATATGAATGTTATGAACAATGCATAATAGTATTTTTGATTAAAATACAATAGTAATTTGTTCCTTTCGACTAGTCCAGCTGTTATATTGATTTTTGTATGCTCCAGATATACCATTTCTTGTTAATTTAAACATCTAGCTGTTCAAATGCCTATTAGTGTTTGTTTTTATGAAACATTTAGTATCAAAGCACGGTTTGAATTACTTGTTATTCTTTTGTTATTCACGGTGAAAAGTGAGGGATTTGTAACCGAGCATTCATTTGCAATGAATCGCCGGTCCTGCGTGAAATTCATATAAAACAAGTAAAAAATGCGCCGAAGTTTCTTCGGCGCAATCGAGTTTTCTGTACAGCCTCTACAGCGTATAATCAAGGCCACCAAAAATAAATCTATCAGTGGTCCCCAGCCGCGGCCCATGAAAAACCACGACCCGGTTGCGCCAGAAGCACGATTATGGCTAACTTTAACTTTAAGTAGAATAAAAAAAAACTACCGAAGCTAGAGGGGCTGCACCGGCTGTTTACGATTGGAGGGTGGATGATTAAACATGAATTTGCTTCCCTAGCCTCAGTAGTATAAGGCGGACAGAAAAGTGCGGACGGGACAGATAAAGCCAACAAAGTTCAAAAAACAGAAAAAATGGATATCGTTTTATGCTGATACAAAAACACGTGCATATCGACTATCTGTGGCCTCCAACCCGCTTCTTCAGGGCTAGATAGGGTGCGGATTTTTTTAAAGTAATTATGTACGCTTTCCGTCATCTTTACTATCATCAAAAGGAACGTAGTGGTATAAATGAGTTACTTTGTTCCTATTTATTGTTTATTTCTCTTTTTTTTTCCTAGGGCCCTACCCTGCTAAAGGCGTTCGGCTATACCCGCAAACTCAACTTGTCATATGCATAATCATAATTCTGAGATTTATTTCCTCATACGGGGTAGTCCATATTAACTGTCAGATCCTAATTGTCATAGCACTCAGACAAGGAGAAAGGAAAGTCTTTCATTTCTTCCTGAACTAATACTATCCTCATGGCATTTTAATAGTTTTATTTAGTTATTAAATTATTTTTTTCTTTTTTTAATAAGTAAGTTCTCTTTACCTCTTCTTACTTCTTCCTAATGAACACCATATTCTTTGGAAGCTTGAATTTCAAGTCAATGGCCCCTTTGGTGGGCTTGTTCCATATGAATAGGGTTCTTCTGAATAGTAATAAGTTAAGTATATCTTAGTTTAACCAGACCACTGAGCTGATTAACAGCTCTCCCAGGGCTGGGTCGAAGGGATTACTTATTTTACGTGGCTAAGAACCAATTGGTTACCTAGCAACGGGACTCACAGCTTATTGTGGAATCCGAACCACATTATGACGAGAAAAGAATTTCTATCACCAGAAATAAATTTCTCTAATTCTTCACTGGCCGGTCGGAGACTCGAACGCTGGGCCAACAGCGTGCTAACCGAGATGTGTGTGTGTGTGTGAGGCTTGAGACCTGAGATCTAAGACCTGACTTTCTAAGCTCCCTCGAATCCCGGGACCTCATCAACCATAACAAGTAAACAAAGGCCAGCTGTTAATCACCCAGATCTAAGCACTTAAAGACGACCTCTTATATTCTGCCAATAAATCGAGAGCATCGCGGGGTCACGAAAACCTCCGGGGAAACACCTGAGAAGGAAGGATTGGTTCCCCTCCGAGGAATCCGAGACCAAGGGGCTCAATCAAACTCGTCTCCCTCAGGGTGGGACGACTTAACGATTTCCATTTTGTGGCTGGACGGGCGGCGGAGGAGGAGGAGGAGACAAAGGCAATTAGATTTAGGGGTCCTTGGCGAAAGAGGTAAATCTGGGTGAGGCTGTCCAGGGCCGTTAGGCAAATTAACACCTTCCCATTCTGACTGACAGTTCCCAATAGACAGCAGGCTCCTAAGCTTCTTACACTTACCCGTCAAAGCCCCTTTTTTCCACAGTCTCCTGCGTTGTCCATCTGCCAACTCTTATTTTCCTTTGCTTTCTGATTTCTCAAAGCACTGAGAAGGTACTTTTCACCGGACACTTATTTCAGGCGAGGTCCTTTGACGTGTGTAGAACAAATGTTCATACATATTGTAATGGGTGCTACTTTGGCTTGTTATCTACGCGTCACCTGCTCCGAGGTGCTAGTACTAAACATGGCGGAAGCTCCTTGGGACGCCGTGTTTAGTACTAGCAGCCCCTCGGGCCGTCTACTTTACATTTTCCATACGTCGGGTAGTACTAGCACCTCGGAGTAGGTGACGCGTAGGTAACATGCCAAAGTAGCACCTTGTAATATATATGTATTCGATTAATGAATTTGATGTGCTGCTCATGAGCACGCGTACTTCCTTTACAATCTTAAGTGTTCACCCATTTGAGTGTCTTGCTCTTTTATTATTAATAAAATTATAATATCCTGAGTTCTTTAAAATCTACATTCGTTATTTCATAACTCATGAAAATGTATAGTTGATTTTTTAAATTATTAATTTACTTTATATGCTTATCTGTTTATTTAATTGTTTATTTATTTATTTATTGAGAGAGAGAGAGAGAGAGAGAGAGAGAGAGAGAGAGAGATATTTGTGCTTATAAATCAAAGCCCAACAGAAAGGCTACAGTTGTCATGACAGGCAGACGTACCCCACCTCCCCACCTCCAAGAGCCCAACGAAAATCCCGAAACCCGGAAACAAGGACTTACCATTCTTTACTCATCTAGATGCTAAATCCCTCAATGGAAAACATCCAAATAAAGAGGGCTGTGTGACACCCATAACAAAAGAGAGGGTTTCGCTCCCCTACAGCCACCACGCCGGCAGTTTCCCACCTGAAGAAAAGCAAATCTCAGATCCAGATTAAGATTAGGATAATCGGCTCCACGCCTGGAAATGCCACGCTAATCCTAAACATCTCATTCTGATGGAGAAATGCAGATTTTTTTTTTTCTTTTCTTTCTAAACCTGAGGGTGTGACGCTCATTGTCTACTCTACTGTTCAGAGGATGAATAGTCAGTGTTGTCACTTTCAGTAATCTTGTGGTTGTTGTGATAAATAGTCAACAAAGATATTATTTAAATGAATGTAAGTGTTTACAGGGAGCTTTCGGAAGTTCAGTTATTATTATGTATTATTTCAGTAGATGAAACCTATTCACATGGAACGAGCACACCAAAGGGGCCATTGACTTGAAATTCAGTTTTCCAAGGAATGTTGGTTTCAACCTCCCACGTATAGATTTTGATGTGTGTGTCTGTATTCTCATATATGACATGTATTCAATGTACCTGTTGAAAGGGACACCAGAGCACAAAATCCTCCTATAATCTAATGTGTGACGTGTTTCTAACCAAACCGTAAACACTCGTCTTGTATTCTCCTATTAAAAATAACGTCACAAACCACATACATCGGCTGACAAGAACACGCGTGAAAATGATTCCGCCCCTAAACGAAGAAGGAAGCTTGGGACTAATCAGATGTTGAGACGTCCCGAATAAAGCTCCTTGGGATGCAGCTTACCCTTCAGGTGGCGCTGGAACAGTAAATGAAATCCTGTAATGCAGACTCTAAGGAGATTACTCGGGGGGGGGGATTACGGATAGATGCCAGAGGTGGTGCATCTTTTGTCTACGGAGACGCCGAGAGAAGACTCGGACTCAGATTATCCCCACATGGCTGACATTACTTTTTCCCCACGACACTTTTCCATTTACTGGTTTTTTTTTTTTTTCTTATTCGTTTTGTCTCTCTTTCAGGGGGCTGCTGTTGAGTAGCAGTAACCCTTCCTCTCTCTCTCTCTCTCTCTCTCTCTCTCTCTCTTATTCGGGCT
>NC_089761.1:26190643-26205643 GCF_040412425.1 Macrobrachium rosenbergii | reverse complement strand
ATGGATAGATCTTTTATGTCGTAATATTCAGTTGCACGTTTGAAAATAGAAGCACCGGAGATATTTTCTCATAAATACAGGGCTGAAACTCCCTTGCTGGCTGGTATGGACTTAGGAACTCCTTAAAATTATATAAAAATCACCAGTGAACAAAAAATTTGCTTGGTAAAAAGGGCCAGAAGGAAATTTCGTATTGCTTGACAACGGTAATAATAAAAAAAAGTGATGACTACATAGTTGATGATTATAGGCCACATGGCTTCTCTATTGTATTTGCATATTGTATTTGATAAATGAGCTTAAGTTGGAAAGCAAAACCTGTAGGCAGAAATATATCCCTCTCTCTCTCTCTCTCTCTCTCTCTCTCTCTCTCTCTCTCCGTTGTTTACATATGCATGCTTATTTCCTCATGTGCAATTGCACTTGAATGCAACAAAGATAAAGACTTCTCGCAAATATAAACATGAGAAGTGTGTAAGACCTCTCGAGGTCATCTCGGGGTCATTACAGCCCAAACAAGTTTAAAATGACGGAGTAGAAATCCTAGGACCTGAAGATAAATATTAACATGTCGTTCGGTGTGGTATAGGGTTAAAATAAACACCGAGAAGTCATGCCTTTGGTCATTTCTTCAACGACCTTTGAACTTTGCCCACACAAAGGGAAGTTCAGTTTACACAATAGTATATTATATTTCTTTCTATTCTTGTTTTTATTTCAGGGAGCGTCATCTTTAATTGTGTTGCAAATAGTCACTTCGATTTTATAACTAATAAGATTTCACGGTTTTAAATTATCCATATTTGTCATTTTTATACGGTCAAGAATTGTAAGCTTTTAACTCCCTCGTTTTTAGACATAGATTGATCTGTAAATGGCTTATTTTTCAAATGTAATCGTTACTACTGCGGAGTTTATTATTAGTTTTGACCTTTCTTTTTTCATTAGGTTATCTCACCTTCTTGTTGATTTTAATATTTCTTATTTCTATAATTTTATAACTGTATGGGCAGTTATATTCATTGTTACTGCTTTTGTTCTTATTATTTCCGTACCCCCCATTGGTCTGTTCTACTCATCGAGTTCCTACAAGGTTGCATTCTCTCGCCTTACCTCTTTAATACACACACATGTTGTTAAGTGAACTTATCCCAACTGGCTTTATTAATAGAGAGGCAATAAACTATCCATGCCATCTCGACAATATGGTTCTAATCTGCCATTCAGCATAAGATCTCCAGTGCCATTTCTGTGCCCTGTTGCGGGAAAACAGACTAATATAACCTGCAACAAAACCAAGACACCAGAGCATGTCATTGCTCTTCATATCGCTCTGGAATCAATAGCTGCAATTTGTACCTGAATTTATCTATCGGGGGCACACTATCACACTGATCCAGGAAATAAAGCCGGCTCCGAATAAAGCTCTTTTTATTATTATTAATTCTCTGCTTTGCTAATGGAATGACAATAGATAACGTCTGCTATGACTCACGTGTCTCATAGATATCTAAAGCAGCTAGCCAGACGAATTTCACAGACACCAAAACCCAAAGCATATCTTTGCTTTCATAGACACTCAGTCACGCTGAAGATCTACAGATATTCCTCGCGATCACCAACTGAAATTAGTACATGAATGCTTCTGTCTAGGACAGTTTCACAAGGATCTGTGAGGTACAGCTGGAATCGACAAAGGGGATATGCTTTGTACGACTGGCAACATGATTACAAAGAGCTTTGCCTCTCGTCAACTGATATTGCTTCTCTGTCCTCATAACGAGTGTGGTTGTTCCTTATGGACAAACTTTACCAGGGACAATGAGAAGTCTTACAGTTATCCTTAAGGCACTGTTAGATGTGCAACAAAACATTCTTCGCCGCCGTTCTCCTACGGAGAAGTATATAGAAAATCGCATAACGTTATTAAATGAAAATAATAATGAATATTGATAGTATACTTTATTTCAGTTCCTGTCGTCAGAATGTAGATACAATACAGAAAATGATAAATAGAGTAGCAAGAAAATAAAAAACACCGGCTACATTAATGATAATAAAAACAATAGGAAATTTATGTGATTTATTATTATTATTATTATTGTTAAGATAATAAAAACAATAGTAAATTTATGTGATTTATTATTATTATTATTATTATTATTATTATTATTATTATTATTTATTATAGAGAATGAAACTTGAAAAATCCGCGGAAATTTACTGATATTCCAATTTTAAATCGAGAGATTTAATAGTGCTAAAATTGTTATACTACTACTGCTACTACAACTACTACCACTGCTACTGCTACTACTATTACTACTGCTGCTGCCAGTAATAATAGTGATGACAGTTTCTCTTCTCTCTCTCTCTCTCTCTCTCTCTCTCTCTCTCTCTCCAACCAGCGTCCCCTTAACGAAAGCTCCCCTGACAGGCGACACGGCATTCCGCAATAACACTTGAGACAGTGATTCATGATCAGCAAAACTACAAAGATGACAAGCCAAGTGCCCCTTCGCCAGTCGCCCGTAAACAGAGGAAAACAATTAGCGTGGTTGATGGCAAAAATAATGCCCTTCTGCCTTTCAGCTAACGTCTTGTTAGGGTTAAGAAGTCTCTCTCTCTCTTCGAGAGGCTTTGGTACTGTTGGAGTCTGAGTCTGAACTTCGTGAAGTTTCTCTTCGGAAGGTCTTGTTACTGTTCTAATCTGAACTTTGCGTTTCATTCAGAAATTTCTGGCACTGTTGGAGTCGGAACTTCGTGAAGTTTCTCTCCTCGAAAGGTTTTGGTACTGTTCGAGACTGAAGTTTGTGAAGTTTCTCTCCTCGAAAGGTTTTGTTGCTGTTGGAGTCTAACTTCGTGAAGTTTCAAAAAGCTTTGGTACTGTTGGTATCTGAGCTTTGTGAAGTTTCCCTTCGGAAGGCTTTGTCGCTGTTGGAGTCTGAACTTCTTGAAGTTTCTCTTCGGAAGGTTTTGGTGCTGTTCAAGTCTGAACTTTCTGAAGTTTCTCTTGTAAAGAATTTGTTACTGCTGGACCCTGAACTTCGTTAAGTTTTCCTTCGAAAGGTTTTAGTACTGTTCAAGTTTGAACTTCGTGAAGTTCCGCTTCGGAAGGTTCTGGTACTGTTCGAGTCTGAACTTCGTGTAGTTTCGCTTTGGAAGTTCTTGGTACTGTTGGAGTCTGAACATCAGTGAAGTTTCTCTTCGGAAGGTCTTGGTACTGTTGGGGTCTGAAACTTCGTAGTTTCTACGGGAAGGTCTTGTTGTTGGTTTCCGAACTTCGTGAAGTTTCGTTAGGTTGACCGAGGGTGTTGGTGAACTGCGTGAACTGCTGCCACGGAATAACGATAACGTTAATTATAACGATGTTAATTATATAACAGTAATAATATTCTTTGCATAACGCTTCGTGCGTATCGATTTATTTAATATTACTTGCAGTCGTCCCTTTTTCGTTTTTTATTACCGTCATTTTTTTAAGGTATTGTTGCGTGGTAAGAACACTTAAGTTTGCATTTCTGTTAGGAATTATAGAAATCAACGGTTTTAGTGTTTGGTTCATCATTATAATAATAGTTTTTATTTGAGACTCATAAAGAGTAACCTCGTAAACATAGTAAAGTAACTCCACTATGAGCGGTTTTTTCAAAGTTTAGTTACATTCAGGCGCAGATCCTATCTTATGCCCTGTATGTTGCGATACGAAGATCATTTCATATTTATGATAATTCAAAATGCATTGTAAAGACAACAATATATTGATATGATAAAGAAGTACTTCATAATATTCCTCAATAGGATATTCGATAAGAGAGAGAGAGAGAGTATACCTTCGTTTAACCAGTCCACTGAGAGAGAGAGAGAGAGAGAGAGAGAGAGAGAGAGAGAGAGAGAGAGAGAGAGAGAATGATATGACGTGTCACACCAAGCGTCAATGACCACGTTATATATATCCCCAGTTTTCTAAAAATAACAGCAACTTGGTTGTGGCCCCTCGCTCATAATACCACGCCGTTATAATATTTTAACAAGGCTTGATTCTGATGTCTGGTGGTTGTAAAACGGTCACATAACACTCGAGAGATGTCTCCTAAGAACAAGTGTCTCTCGCGTAACTCAAAACGGAACGAGGTGCTTCAGATGTTTCACGAGTCATGAAAGTGATCTTACAAGACTCCCGTTTGGTTTACTTCATGTTATTAGGAGCTGCTGCTGGTTATCTTGTGGCTTCTGAAGACAGTTTTATTTTCCATTTTTAAAAATTAAATTTAGATAAACGGTAATGACTTGTCTTGTGACTTTGGACAGGAAGCGACCTCTGTACAGTAGGCTATGTTTACTTCGTGTTGTTAGGAGTTGCTGGTTATCTCGTTACTGCTGAAGACAGTTTTATTTTCGATTTTTTAAAATAAATTTAAACAGAGTGAAGTTAACTTGTTTTATACCTTTAGACAAGAAACGGCTTCTGTTGGTTTACTTCATGTTGTCAGGGAAGACAAGAAACGACCCTTGTTGATTTACTTTATGCTGTCAGAAGCTGCTGTTTATCTTGTGGCTACTGAAGACAGTTTTATTTTCGATTTTTTAAATCAGTTTAAACAGAATGAAGCTAACTTGTATTATACCTTTAGACAAGAAATGACTTCTGTTGGTTTACTTCATGTTGTCAGGAAAGACAAGAAACGACTTGCTGGTTTACTTCATGTTCTCAGAAAAGACAAGAAACGACTTCTGTTAGTTTACTTCATGTTGTCAGGAAAGACAAGAAATTATATGTTGGTTTACTTCATGTTGTCAGGAAAGACAAGAAACGACTTCTGTTGGTTTACTTCATGTTATCGGGAAAGACAAGAAAAGACTTCTGTTGGTTTACTTCATGTTGTCAGGAAAGAAAAGAAACGACTTCTGTTGGTTTACTTCATGTTGTCAGGAAAGACAAGAAACGACTTCTGTTGGTTTACTTCATGTCAGGAAAGACAAGAAACCACTTGTTGATTTACTTTATGTTGTCAGGAAAGACAAGAAACGACTTCTGTTGGTTTACTTCATGTCAGGAAAGACAAGAAACCACTTGTTGATTTACTTTATGTTGTCAGGAAAGACAAGAAACGACTTCTGTTGGTTTACTTCATGTCAGGAAAGACAAGAAACCACTTGTTGATTTACTTTATGTTGTCAGGAAAGACAAGAAACGGCTTCTGTTGGTTTACCTCATGTTGTCAGGAAAGACAAGAAACGACTCCTGTTGGTTTACTTCATGTAGTCAGGAAAGACAAGAAACGACTTCTGTTGGTTTACTTCATGTTGTCAGGAAAGACAAGAAACGACTTCTATTGGTTTACTTCATGTTGTCAGGAAAGACAAGAAACAACTTCTGTTGGTTTACTTCATGTTGTCAGGAAAGACAAGAAACGACTTATTGGTTTACTTTAGTTGTCAGGAAAGACAAGAAACGATTTCTTGCTGGTTTACTTCATGTTGTCAGAGAGACAAGAAACGACTCTGTTGGTTTACTTGCATGTTGTCAGGAAAGACAAGAAACGACTTCTGTTGGTTTACTTTATGTTGTCAGGAGAGACAAGAAACGACTTCTTTTGGTTTACTTCATGTTGTCAGGAAAGACAAGAAACAACTTCTGTTGGTTTACTTCATGTTGTCAGGAAAGACAAGAAACGACTTCTATTGGTTTACTTCATGTTGTCAGGAAAGACAAGAAACGACTTCTGTTGGTTTACTTCATGTTGTCAGGAGAGACAAGAAACGACATCTGTTGGTTTACTTCATGTTGTTAGGAAAGGCAAGAAATGACTTCTATTGGTTTACTTCATGTTGTCAGGAGAGACAAGAAACGACTTCTGTTGGTTTACTTCATGTTGTCAGGAAAGGCAAGAAACGACTTCTATTGGTTTACTTCATGTTGTCAGGAAAGACAAGAAACGACTTCTGTTGGTTTACTTCATGTTGTCAGGAAAGGCAAGAAATGACTTCTATTGGTTTATTTCATGTTGTCAGAAAGACAAGAAACGACTTCTGTTGGTTTACTTTTATGTTGTCAGGAAAGGCAAGAAATGACTTCTATTGGTTTACTTCATGTTGTCAGGAAAGACAAGAAATGACTTCTGTTGGTTTACTTCATGTTGTCAGGAGAGACAAGAAACGACTTCTGTTGGTTTACTTCATGTTGTCAGGAAAGTCAAGAAATGACTTCTATTGGTTTACTTCATGATGTCAGGAAAGACAAGAAACAACTTCTGTTGGTTTACTTCATGTTGTCAGGAAAGGCAAGAAATGACTTCTATTGGTTTACTTCATGTTGTCAAGAAAGACAAGAAACGACTTCTGATGGTTTACTTCATGTTGTCAGGAAAGGCAAGAAATGACTTCTATTGGTTTACTTCATGTTGTCAAGAAAGACAAGAAACGACTTCTGATGGTTTACTTCATGTTGTCAGGAGAGACAAGAAACGACTTCTGTTGGTTTACTTCATGTTGTCAGGAAAGACAAGAAACAACTTCTGTTGGTTTACTTCATGTCAGGAAAGACAAGAAACGGCCCTTGTTGATTTACTTTATGATGTCAGTAGTTGTTGGTTATCCTATGGCTACTGAAGACAGTTTTATTTTCGATTTTGTTTCCATTAAATTCGAGTAGATGGTTTTTAACTTGTTAACCTGTTAATCTGTTGATTTAATTCGTGTTGTCAGAAGCTGCAGGTCATCTTGTGGCTACTGAAGACAGTTTTATTTTAGAGTTTTTTCATCAATTGAAATAGATTGTAGTTAACTTGTATTATAACTTTAGACAAGAAACGACTTCTGTTAGTTTACTTCATGTTGCCAGACGTTGCTCGTAATCCTGTGGCTATTGAAGACTGTTTTATTTATTTTTTTTTTTATTAAATTTAGGTAAATGTTAATTACTTGTCTTATGACTTTAGTCAATAAACGACTTCCGTTGGTTTACTTCATGTTGTCAGGAGATCCTGGTTATCTTGTGGATACTGAAGACAGTTTTATTTTCGATTTTTGTTTTTCATTAAATTCAAATAGATGGTAGTTAACTTGTCTTGACCTTGGACAAAAAATTACTTCTCTGGGTTTACTTCACGTTGTCAGGAGCTGTTGGTTACCCCGTGGCTATCGAAGACAGTTTTCTTTTCGGTTTTTAAATAAAATTTAGATAATGGTAGTTACTTGTCTCTACACAAGGAACGACTTCAGCAATGTAGTGTCTTACTGGAAAATCGAATTTTGTCTTCAATTACAGAGCAGCTTACAGCTTTAAGCGAGTCACACATCATTGTTGTACTGTTAACAGCCAACTACCTATTCACTTTTGACCGCAGTCACTTTCCTAAAAGCTTGCCAGGGGAGAAAAATGCTTCCAGAAATAGAAAGCTCACGATGAACTCAGGAGAGAAACTTAGCACCAATAAGCGCCGTAATGTTGTTTACATTTCGAGTTTCCGTCAGAAAACCGCAGAAACCTCTAAAGACGCCAGACTTGGTTCCCTTACACACACACACACACACACACACGCACAGTGTGCTGTGCATTTTCACTCACCACCCCCATGATACCCCCATGCCCTTTCCTACAGCTCCGTCTACCCTGCCACATTGTTTGTAGAACATAAAGCTGAACGGAAATGCCCTTGTTTTTAGTGTTCTCTACGTTAATGTGTTTTGGGGTGGGAGAGCCTTTGAGCTTGCCCGCGGAGGAGGCCCAAATTGTTTGTCTAAGATGCTGGCGATTGGTGGAGACGCTCTCTCTCTCTCTCTCTCTCTCTTTGGTGGACAGTTTGAGATCCATCTGTTGACAATCCTAACACTGCCAGTTCTGCGCCTCGCGATTGTCATGAAGATGAAAACTCACTTCAATCACTGTCAGAGACGTGTTCATCTCCTCCATCCTTTTTATTCTTGTTTTGACAGTAAAGCCTTTTCTTCTTAAAAGCTTCCTTGGAGGAGCCTTTAAGAATACATGCATTTAGCCTTTACGGCAACGTCGATGACATCACGCTTCTTAATTTGTTTTCCTGTTTTTCTTATGATGTGTTAAGTTCTTTTCAGTGACCTGTCACCATCAGTATGCCAAGATGACCTGTCTTGCATGGATTACTGACAAAATTATCTCTTTTTTGGTCATATCCTGTTATCGTTGTTATCTTTTCGCTTTGATTATAATGACGGTAATGAACGTAATGATGGCGCAGGACCTGAACAGTGTCCATCACAATTAATCTGAACAAAGATTGTAAATAAAGTAAATGCTTCAGTGTAAAAAAAATATATATCCTCTTAGACTACTGTTGAGTTAGAATGAGTTACAAGTGTATTCTCATTTGTTCGATATATATCATCCGTAAATTTATTTTTTATTTGCTTTTAATTTTGTTGTTGTCGCCGGCCATCCTTTGATGATTTATTGATTACTGGTCCGTCGTCGGAAAACAATGAAGACTCGATTATTATTAGTGTTTTTGGGAAGATTTTCCTGTATATCTCTCTACCCTGCTGAGCACCGCTTCCTTGGGGCTCGGAAAATGAATGTGACTTACTAATGTCTGGCCATCGTGAATGCAAAAGGGAATCGTCTACTTGGAATGCAAACTGACTTGAGATGCAAATGAGGGAAAAATGAAAGAATAAGAAAAATAACTGGAGTCTCTACAAAAGACAAGAGTTAATGTTCTTACTCAAGTCATATGATGGATGAAGGTTTCTGGGCAAAGAGATGGGGAAAACAGTTTTTTAGATTTGGTACTAAGGAGCAATCTAAAACGCAAGGGGGTAAAAAGGACATCTAATCAGATGCATTTTTGATAATTGATGAATATGGTATAATTATATATATATATATATATATATATATATATTTATATATTTATATATATATATATATATATATATATATGTGTGTGTGTGTGTGTATATTTATGTATATATATAGTATGTATGTGTGTATGTATACGTACAGTATATGCATGTATGTATATATATATATATATATATATATATATATATATGTGTGTGTGTGTATATATATACATACACACACATGCATACATACACACACACACACACACGCACACATGTACATACATATGCCGTGCTTCGACCCATAACAGTAAACCGACTACCAGAGGCACAATGGGTTAAGGAATCGTGCTGAGACCGTTACTTCCCCACCCAGGATCGAATCCGGGTCTTCTTCTTGCTTACACCACGAGACCCAGAGGAGGTAGAGAGCCTTCCCATTCACAAACCCTTCACCAAATTTAAAAGAAGAAAAAACATAAGAAGGAAAGATATTTATAACCCTCAAATCAAAGGAAAACCATCAATATTCCCGGTCAGCGTTCAGTCAGTGGGACGTTCATTACAGTAGCTTTTCCGAAAGACTTCAGTTTACGCAAGACTTTGACGTGCGCTGCGGGGACAAAGCTTGTCAGGATTTTGAAGATGGATGGTGCGCTGATGATGGACGAACCCGGGAACCAGGACCCAGGACCCAGGACCCAGGACCCAAAGGGCTGATGATGGTGAAGATGATGATGGTGATTATGATGGCGATGATGATGATGGTGATGGTTGGTAGGAGTGAGGTTAGAGAACTTGTGCATGAGAGAAGGATGCGAGTAGGAGGACAAATGAATTTATCATCTGACACACACACATATATACATACATGCACATACATATTTGCATATACATACAGTATATATATGTATATATATATATGTGTGTGTGTATATATATATATATATAAATAAAGACAAAATCCACGAAGAAAAGAGAAACAGTGGAGCACTGCGAGGCCTTTCGACTATCGTCCTTTACAATCGAAAGGCCTTGCAGCACTCCATTTGTCTTTATTTATATAATTCATCACGTTCCATATTTTCGTGATCCAGTTATACATGTGTATATATACACACGCACATATATATATTATATATATGCATACATACATACATACATACATACATACATACATACATACATACATACATACACTTGTTTACAATTAGAAATAATTATTTTTAATCTCCACAGAATAGAATAGAAAAGAAGTACTTCCAGCCCGTATTCATGTGAAAAGAAAAATATCCAAAGTAATTTATCAAGTGGTTTTACTTACGAATGTTTTTTTTTTTTTTTAGGATTCCTGCAGTTCTAATATATCTAAACAAACTAGGCTATATGCGTCTAAACGTCATTTTACCAGCTCCAATGCCTTTCATTCTTGTTCGGTCTTTTATTAATTTCATGGTTTTTCCATCTCTTAAATTCATATGAACTGCAAAATGAAGTCGCTGTTGAACAACAAACCTCCATATGACTCAAATTCCAAATCTATATTGTTTAGTCTTCTAATAATAAGTCATTCCAGGTCTTGAGACACGAAATTCGTAGAAATTACTTCAAAAGAAAGATTGCTGGAGAGGGAACGATGGTATTTCATGGCAGCCTAAAGTTTTGAAAGAATAAGAAAACTATATTTCTGAAAGAAGGATAGAACTATAGTTCTGAAAGTAGGATAGCTCTGTAGTTCTGAAAGTAGAATAGAGCTATAGTTCTAAAAGAAAGATAGAACCAAGGACCTTGGATAGATCTATGGGCTTGGTAGCAGTACCAAGGCAAGACGGTCATAGTAGATTTTCAGGACCCGAAGCATAGAGGGTTAAGGAGTCTGGTATGGATTTAAGGGCGTGACAGAGACATATGACCTTCGCAGGCAGGTGTGCCTCCTATACAAATCCAAAACAAATACTGGGTCAGCCTGGATGTCTCCATGTCTCCATTACTCCGATTTGTCTTGGACCTGGTGTTTTTTTTTTTTTTTAAGGAATGGGAGTTTCCCAGATTTTATCCACCATCTTTCCTCTTTCAGCTCTGAGTTTACTTTGTTATGATGTTTAAAAAAAATTAATTATTGTCTTCAGCAAATTCAAGGCCAGGTATGATAAACGAGATTTAACTGGCAGGTAATATAAACTGAATTAGTTAGGAGAAACGTGTCCAGTCACTTTTTTAACCAAATTCTATTTTTCATATTAGAATAATATGTCGGAGGTCTACAGGGACATCTGAGATTTCCCTAAATAATACAGAGGAGGGGGAAATGTCGTTTTAGGTATGATACCCGTGGTTTTTTCTCTCTGATAAAAACTTGATGCCTTTTTAAAATGAAATTTCAATATTTATAGGCTAAAACCAATCAGAAGCTGTATTGATCAAAGACAAACGACAATACTAACTTTAAATAAAAATATGAAAAAATAGGTACGTACTGTTTTCCTATTAATGTATGCTTTTCTGCCCGTCATTATATTTGGTTTTAGAATCCATGTTGAACCAAGCTGGCACCAGATTTCTATTGTATCACTACATAATCTAGCACTAATGATACATACGTCAGTTATCTGCAGATTCTGTCAAATTGCAGTGGAAAAATCTTGTAGACAAATAATACAAATAACAATTAAAAGTAGACAGAATTTGAACAAACTTCCCAAAGTGTCATTAGCCACCTGGCAATCTATTTTGAATTTTAATAACAGACGAATGCATATACACTAAATTTTTTTTAATGAGGTATGAAGCATTTTTAGACTCAGGTTTTAATTAGTGACTCGACTCCAAATACGTAGATTTGAAAATAACCTGGAGAAGTTTTGATGACCCAATGCAAAATGATCGCAAAAAGCAGATGTTTCGTAGGGCTAAAGTAATATAATACCTTGAAAAACTTTAATTCTAAATAGTGTTGAAATATGATGTTTAGAGACCAATTCTAAAGCGCTGAAGGATTCCCGAATAACTGGAGGTCAAGCCCCTGTGAGGGAAGTGTTGCCTTTCCCCGACATCCTTTTGGAACCATTAGCTCCTGTGTCAAGCATGAATTCGACCTCGTTAGAGGTCAGGTGTCTTGACACCCCCATTCAAATAGTGTACGGAGGGTATAGTTTCCTCAATTCGTTTGCTAGTTAGTGAAGAGATGGCAATAGAAAGAATGTCATGAGAGACCCAGTAATGTTTACAGAGAGTTTTATTTTTATTTCACAATGTTGCTTTGTTTCAATATATGGTCGTTTTTATTTTGTTTATGTAATTAAAATCATCTTGCTGTTGCCGTTATTGTAAACAAAGTCGACGTGGTAACTGGGATGCAGGTGGCTACTACATTTACGCCTAAATTCTACAAAATCAAAGCATAGAAATTCTAACATTTAGTGTAACAAATACACTTACACGTACATGTATGCACACTCACGGACACACTCACAAAGAAACCCTAACATACACCAGACCATATACGCTGTGGGAAAGAGTCAGCCCATCATTTAGATGAAAGTATTCAGATGAATAGGGGCTCGGAAAACCATATATCCCGAATAAGTGTCCATAAGGCGTAAGAATTGTAGAGTGTGTACTTCGTAAATACCAGGTGCGCTGTTTTCCTGATTACATAGTCCCAAAGGAACTAACCATACCTTCCCAAACTGAGCTCTCAGTCAAAGGTAGCATTTACTTGTATATCACAGACCCCGAGGCTGGTAGGGATCATTGCGGCAATCTCCATTTGTAATGACAACTGATAGTTACTCCGTAGGTTGTAAACAGTCTACAGTGAAAAGGTTTTTCCTTAATGTATATATTGCCTTCGGGACGCGAAGTCGCCTTATGTGGCATTGAAGCAATTTCATGTTGGAAAGGGTTACACTCAGGGGTGTGATTTGGGTAAGGGTTATATATTTATATATATGGACCTTGTGTTTTGGGGGCTGTATCGTAAAAAAAAAAAAAAAGTTTGCGATCATCCGGGAACTTTCATTACGTTTATCGAATGATCTCTTGTTTGTTTCTCTTGATTTGTAACCTTTAATAAGACTTTATCGGTTAACGTTTATCTCTGAAGGATTTCGGAAGGAGCTATGTTTTTGCTCGTAATGAAGGAAAATTGAAATGCAGGTGTTCGAACTTTCACTTGGCGACTATGAAATGGAGGGGTTTGTGTACCGAGATTTATGAATATTGTATCCTCGTTTCATACACACGCATATGTATGATATATATATATATATATATATATATATATATATATATATATATATATATATATATATATATACATTGCATATTGTATATATAATATATATATATATATATATATATATATATATATATATATATATATATATATATGTTATATGTTATATATATATGTATGTATGTATGTATGTATGTGTGTGTGTATGTCGTTTGTGCAAGCGAATTAGAGAAGTAATTATCAGAGATATGGTATTGTGTGTATTGCATGATATTGTATTTTGGTTCAGTACTGCTTGTGATTATGTAAATGGTTATGTAAAAATTAGTATCAAAACTACAGATGAAAAGAGCAGTACAAAACCGTAATGCTAAAGGCTGTACAAGGAAGGTATTTTTTTCCAGCAAATAAAAACTTGTTTTTATTAAGGTTTATTTGTGACATACATGACACAAATGTATTTCTTCCAAGTTTTTGTTCTGGTTATCGAAAGCTCTTAAAAAATATGATTGTGTAGCCCTGTTCGTATAACCTTTAATACTGCTATAAAGCCTATTTTTCTCTAAGTTATATATTTTAGACTTGTTATTATATAAATTGTAAGGTGAAGCATTGATTGCTGTCACCTAGGAAGAAATAGGTGATTTTATTATTATTATTATTATTATTATTATTATTATTATTATTATTATTATTATTACTGCTATTGCTGTTGTTGTTCAACATAGGCAAATACTCACGAGGAACAAACAAGAGGTGATTAACTCGCAAAAAATACTCAGAGAAGAATAACATTATATCAGAATTTTAAAGCCACTTTCACTTCGTCATTGCCAGGTCCATAGCAGCCTTGATAATCCACACAAACCCGAGGGACTACGAAAGTAATCTGTACAGACAAGTAAATAACCATGAGAAAATAGATTGCTGAACCATACCAGCTTGAAATGGAAGCTTTGGGAGGCTTTGATGAGGTTAGGATATTGAGATTAGGCCAGATGTTCAAATCCCCTGTAGATAAAATTTCTGCCTGTGTGGCCGATGTGTGTCAGCAGAAAAGCCTCTCTACGCAGTGCTTAGACTTTTGTGTTTAGGAACCTAAAGTGAGAGAGAATATTTCCACTTACTATAGACATTAAAGCTTATATATTTTTTCTGAACAAAAACTTCGTGTTAATATAGAATATATCTTGCTGCTTAAATTCCACACTCCACACACGCACAACAGATTAACAAACTGTAATTCCACATCCCTTCTGTTTTTGTATATAGATCCCTGTCAATTTCTATTGTATTCAGTGTGAACTTGAAAATGTAGAATAAACTACGAAAGTACTTGTTCAAAGGCCCGGTTTTCACTCACCTTCTGACGTGAATTTAGTGATACACACACACACACACACACACACACACACATATATATATATATATATATATATATGTATATATATATATTTTTATATATATATATATATATATATACTGTTGAATTTTTCTCATAATTTTGAATGCAGAGTAATGACTTTTACGTAATAATTTCGATTTTAAATTATGACATTTGCAAAAAAGAACTCAGTATTAAGATATCTGCAGAAATTTACTTGTATTTAGCAGCTTATATACATCAGTACTAATTTCAGTCTTTGTATTTACATATGGTAATTATCGCCACTTAATTCTAGATAGTAGCAGTAGTAGTAGTAGTAGTAGTAGTAGTAGTAGTAGTAGTAGTAGTAGTAGTAGTAGTATCAGCCATTCATTACTAATTAATATTAGATTCTTAGGCTAGGAGAGATTAAGAATTCGTTATCGTTACTGAACGGAAGTAAGTCTATTATTATTATTATTATTATTATTATTATTATTATTATTATTATTATTATTAACAAGAGAAATCTAGCTGACCTCTAAAGACTGGTTGATTAATGTGACCTCTTGGG
>NC_089761.1:26155643-26185643 GCF_040412425.1 Macrobrachium rosenbergii | reverse complement strand
CAATTTTCCACGGGTCATAGGACAAATGCGGTTAAAACAACGAGCAAGTCAAATAAATTCGAAAGTTTAAAAGTGAAAGATGTATATGTATATATATATATATATATATATATATATATATATATATATATGTGTGTGTGTGTGTGTGTGTGTGTGTGTGTGTGAGTATGTATAGTTTGAAGCTCCAAAAATAATTTATCAGTTATGAAATTAGCCTAAAAGCAAAAACTTTAAAATACTTTTAGACTTGTTAATCTTTCATTTATTGTTTCTTTGAATACTAAATTTTTTGTTTGCTACGAAAAACTAAAAATAGAAGCGTCAAAGTAATCTGTAAAATCCATGTATCAAGAGATTCATTAAAGCATCATAGTCTATCATGCAAAAAAAAAAAAAAATCCTTGTTATCATATTAGAGTGATTTATTCCCCCTGATAAGATCCTTCGCATTTACGATGCATTCACAATGAATAAACTGCTGAAAGTTTTTCACTTTTGCTGTTGAAGGTGGCTATAGTAACACCTCCCTAGGTAGCAGGGGAAGAGGGGAGGGGAGGGGAAGGGGAAAGGGGGCGTATAGAAGAGCCGGCTGACTTAATGTAACTTTACTTCAACACCTTTCAAGTTGTTACCTTCCGAGTGATTTATATAATAACTTGTCTAAACCCCCATAATTCAACCTCGCGTTTGATCATTTATCTGCCTACCTATCTATTCGAGAGCATATGTAAGTTGCGAGAATTTATATGGAATTTATTATATTTTTCTTTTTTTTGCACTCAGTGCGAATATTTTTAGCTAATAAGATTATTTTCGGTGTCGACGACCTTCGTACTTGTGACCCCAGTTTCTCTCTCTCTCTCTCTCTCTCTCTCTCTCTCTCTCTCTCTCTATTAAAATGGGGTTGCAATCAACCATATTAAGATATTAAATATAACTATCTCCTGTTCTCACTTTAGAAATGAAGACGGTTTAAGCTCTCTCTCTCTCTCTCTCTCTCTCTCTCTCTCTCTCTCTCTCTCTCTCTCTCTCTCTCTTAATCAAAATGGGAATACAATTAACCATATTAATATATCAAGTAAAACTCTCTCTCTCTCTCTCTCTCTCTCTCTCTCTCTCTCTCTCTCTCTCTCTCTCTCTCTCTTCTCTCTTTAAATTAAAGGAGATTATAGGTCATTCATACTTAACTATCTTAGTCTTTCTCTAGAGCTCAAAGACGGTTGAAACTCTCTCTCTCTCTCTCTCTCTCTCTCTCTCTCTCTCTCTCTCTCTCTCTCTCTCTCTCTCTCTCTCAGATTTAAGCAGATCACAGTCATATGTACCATAACTATCTCTTGCTCTCTCTAAAGCCAAAGACTGTTGAGCCTCTCTCAGTCATACTCAAAATTACTATATTTTCCTTTCTAGAGCCAAAGACGGTTGAATCTCTCTCTCTCTCTCTCTCTCTCTCTCTCTCAGCTCCTCATTGGGCGGGTGGGTATCGTTCTCAGCTAGCACTCTGCTGGCCCCACGTTCGATTCTCCGACCGGCCAATGAAGAATTAGAGGTATTTATTTCTGGTGATAGAAATTCATTTCTCGCTATAATGTGGTTCGGATTTCACAATAAGCTGTAAGTCCCGTTGCTAGGTAACCAATTGGTTCTTAACCACGTAAAATAAATCTAATCCTTCGGGCCAGCCCTCTCCAGGAGAGCTGTTAATCAGCTCAGTGGTTTGGTTAAACTAAGGTATGCTTAATTTCTCTCTCTCTCAAATTAAAGCACATGACGATCAGTCGTACTCAACATTACAATCCTTTCCTCTCTAGAGCCAAAGACGGTTGAATCTCTCTCTCTCTCTCTCTCTCTCTCTCTCTCTCTCTCTCTCTCTCTCTCTCATTTAAGCAGATCACAATCAGTCATACTCAACATTACAATCCTTTCCTCTCTAGAGCCAAAGACGGTTGAATCTCTCTCTCTCTCTCTCTCTCTCTCTCTCTCTCTCTCTCTCTCTCTCTCTCTCCTCTCTCAGATTTAAGCAGATCACAATCAGTCATACTCAACATTACAATCCTTTCCTCTTTAGAGCCAAAGACAGTTGAATCTCTCTCTCTCTCTCTCTCTCTCTCTCTCTCTCTCTCTCTCTCTCTCTCTCTCTCTCAGATTTAAGCAGATCACAATCAGTCATACTCAACATTACAATCCTTTCCTCTCTAGAGCCAAAGACGGTTGAATCTCTCTCTCTCTCTCTCTCTCTCTCTCTCTCTCTCTCTCTCTCTCTCTCTCAGATTTAAGATTTAAGCAGATCACAATCAGTCATACTCAACATTACAATCCTTTCCTCTCTAGAGCCAAAGACGGTTGAATCTCTCTCTCTCTCTCTCTCTCTCTCTCTCTCTCTCTCTCTCAGATTTAAGCAGATCACAATCAGTCATACTCAACATTACAATCCTTTCCTCTTTAGAGCCAAAGACAGTTGAATCTCTCTCTCTCTCTCTCTCTCTCTCTCTCTCTCTCTCTCTCTCTCTCTCTCTCTCTCAGATTTAAGCAGATCACAATCAGTCATACTCAACATTACAATCCTTTCCTCTCTATAGTCAAGACGGTTGAATCTCTCTCTCTCTCTCCTCTCTCTCTCTCTCTCTCTCTCTCTCTCTCTCTCTCTCTCTCTCTCTCATATATATATATACATTAAAGCAGATGATAATCAGTCATACTCAGCATTACAATCCTTTCCTCTCTATAGTCAAAGACGGTTGAATTTCTCTCTCTCTCTCTCTCTCTCTCTCTCTCTCTCTCTCTCTCTCTCTCTCTCTCTCTCTCTCTGAGTCCGGGAAGTGACTCACCCACCTCTCCAAGGTACAGGTGAGAGACATGTCAAAATTAACGACGCCTGTCAGGTCGTATTAGGGAAATTAGGGAATAATCCATCGGCCATTGTGATCAAGATGTAGGAGGTCTGTAAGCCCGGGCTGGAGATCTCTGGGGCCGGAGAAAATAACTATATAGGCTTTTGAGGTTTAGGAAAGATTCCATTTAGGCATAAGTTACGCTTCGTTCGTAGATGTGGCGATCGGACCTGTGTGTTTTTTTTTTTCTTTTTTTTTTTTTTAGGAAGGGGTTTTTAGGTTTGGGCTTTCTTTTGATATTCAGTAGTGTATTATTTTTTTCTTTTGTATAATATTAATATCAGAAAAATATATGACCTGATTTTTTTTTCGTTTTTGTAGGCTTTCTTTTGATTTTCAGCAGCATAGTATTTTTTTTTTTTCTTTTGCCTAATGTTAGTATCAGAAAAATATCTCAGCGGATTTTTTTTTTGCCGTGTTTGTGTGATTCATTTGGGTGTTCAGTAGCGTAGTGTTTTTTTTTTCTTTTGCTTGATGTTAATATCAGAAAAATATCTGACCGGATTTTTTTTGCCATGTTTAGGCGTTCTTTTGATATTCAGTAGCATAGTATTTTTTTCATTTCTTTAATATTAATATCAGAAAATTATCTGACCAGATTTTTTTTTTTTGCCGTGTTTGTGGGCTTTCTTTTGGTATTCAGTAGCATAGTATTCTTTTTTCTTTTGCTTAATATTAATATCAGAAAAATATCTGACAGTATTTTTTGGGGGGAGAGAGCCATGTTTGTGGTCTTCCTTTTGATGTTCAGTAGCGCAGTATTTTTTTTTTTTTTTTTTTTTTGCTTAATATTAATATCAGAAAAATATCTCACTGGAGTTTTTTTTGTGGGAAAGGGGGGCATGTTTGTGAGCTTCCTCTTGGTATTCAGTAGCGTAGTATTTTTTTTTTTTTTGCTTAATATTAATGTCAGAAAAATAACTGACAGGATTAATTTTTTTTTTTTGGGCGGGTGCCATGTTTGTGGGCTTCCTTCTGATGTTCAGTAGCTCAGTATTTTTTTCTTTTACTTAATATTAGTATCAGAAAAATATAATAAGAAAAAGAAATGGATGGGTATTAATAATGTTTTTAAATTTGTTATTCAAAGACTTAGTTTTCATTTTTTTTAGTTAAAGAGGATTTTATATGATTTTAGTAAATGTTAATATATAAAATATCAGGGAAATAAATGGATGAAGATCAATCAATTCCTTAAATTCGGTATTCAGTGGCGTAGGTTTTTTAGTTTCCTGTAAAAGAAAACTGTTGTGCCGGCTTTGTCTGTCTGTCTGCACTTTTTCTGTCCGCCCTCAGATCTTAAAAACTACTGAGGGTAGAGGGCTGCAAATTGTAATGTTGATCACCCACCCTCCAATCATCAAACATACCAAATTGCAGCCTTCCAACCTCAGCAGTTTTTGTTTTATTAAGGTTAAAGTTAGTCATAATCGTGCGTCTGGCACCGATACAGGTACCAGCAACACGGGCCACTATGGTCACAGGCCACCACCGGACCGTGGCTGAGTTTCATGGGCCTCTGCTGAAAGTTTCATACAGCATTATACGCTGTACAGAAAACTCGATTGCACCGAAGAAACTTTGGCGCATTTTTTACTTGTTTTAGTTAAGGAGGATCATATTTTGTGCACAAAGGTCCTTTATCCTGTGATACATTTAATAATGAAATTTAGGGCAGGGAATGGATGGAAATCAATTTATTTTCGAAAAAATTTAATCATATGAATATCGTTCTCAACATGAACAGAGAAATGGAGCCTAGCCTTTGCTTTTAATTTAATGGACCCAAAAGAGAATTTCACGAGTTGATAGAGAGAGAGAGAGAGAGAGAGAGAGAGAGAGAGAGAGAGAGAGGAGAGAGGTACCTGGTTATCAAGTTTTTAAAATACATATCATAAGGCATACATACAAACGCAGCATTATACATACACACTCACATATATATATATATATATATATATATATATATATATATATATATATATATATATATATATATATATATATATATATATATATATAATTTTTTCACCTTAGCGGGTGACAGGCCAGGAACAATTCAGGACCTAATAAACATGTGCTAGGAGGAATACCACTCATCGTGTGTGTGAATCTACAAGTGTATTATATATAATAGTAACTTCAGGAACTCTTTACCAGGGAAATGTGTTCGGAGCAATTGCACAAAGATGATAATAAAATGAGAGGAAAAGTTTATTTAAGGCCAGATTCAACTCTCTCTCTCTCTCTCTCTCTCTCTCTAGAACATATACACGCACACACACACTTGCACACAAATATATAATATGTCTGTGTGAAAGAGAGAGAGAGAGAGAGAGAGAGAGAGAGAGAGAGAGAGAGAGAGAGAGAGAGAGTGGGTAAAATCGCTTCTTTTTCTGAGGTTGATTTGTATTTCCAGCTATCCGACACCAGATCTCCGATGCCTTTTGCTAGGAGATAGATAGTGGTCACACTGTTGCTTTGGACGAGGGGAAGGAAGGCATTATCTTCCCTTTTTTTTTTTTCTCCGGGGCTGCGGTATCCTATTTTCTGCCCTCTTGGTCACTTGAACTCTTGTTGTGGCTAATCCTGCCGAAGCTGATAGGCCTACACAATAGAGCCTGGAATCACCCACTCGATACCCGATCCCCCCTACCTCCCCCCTCTTTCTGTCTCTCTCTTGTGGTTTAGTCGTATGGAGAAAGAGAAGAGCATCAGAGAGAAAGAGAGAGAGCGATGTTTATCACTCCATTCACTCCAGCGGACGGGAAGCGCACCTACTTCTTCTTCTTCTGACCCATAGGCCTCCCCGGAGCAACACCCTATCATTACACTACGGAGGACAGCACGCGGTCAACCGTGCACGCAGCGAAGAGGAATTCTTGACGCGTCGGGGAATTGACACTCTTTCACAGGTCCGTTTTGTTGTGGAGGAGAACCAACGACCCCTCCCCCTCTCTCTCTCTCTCTCTCTCTCTCTCTCTCTCTCTCTCTCTCTCTCTCTCTCCGACGGTGAAATGAGGGTCTCTAACGATCACGTTGGTGAAAGAAAGAAAATTTTTTTCTCGCACTGATCTGCTATGGGAGAGTATGATAGAAAAGGAATAAATAGAAGTTCTCCATCTGCTTATAAGAATGAAACGTTGAGACGAAACGCCTGACATCCGACGCCAGTAACGACTGGCAGTTTTTCATGTGTTCCAGCTAAAGTGAATGAAAGACTCCGTGCAGGTCTTCCAGAGGCGAGACTCACATAAAAGTGTCCTATCGCACAACATCTCGTCCAGCTCCCTCTCTTCCATAATCAAACTGCCTTATCTAGACTGCGGCCAAAACAGGCCTACCAGATACCGAAAATCACATATGGTGGAGATTAGACATTTCTCAGCCCTAGGCCTACCGGACTGCACTTTTTGAAGAGAGATTGTCATCAGATATTTTGCCAGCATGCCAGCCATTTGGCTCTGGGCAGTTAAGATCTCTCTCTCTCTCTCTCTCTCTCTCTCTCTCTCTCTCTCTCTCTCTCTCTCTCTCTCTCTCGGCCTTTATGACCAGGTAAAGAAATTATTCAAAATTATGTAAAAATAAACAACTGGAGGGCTTCAGAGGACATGATGGCCGTTGATCACTGAAGCTACGCGACTCCGTCTGCCTCCACAATCTGAAGAACTGGTAAACAACGGCCGTAGGAGCAAGGGCCTGTGTTGGCATGGGGCCAGCTAAATCTTCTACAACAACAACAACAACAGCAAAGCAGCGATTTGCTGCCGCTGCCGTTAATAGCTTTGTAACAGTACCTACCTTCACGCATTATGGGGCCGAGAGATGCAGAGGCAGTAATGCCTGAGTAACACAATACTGTTGTGATCCTCCTCTTGGACCGACACAGAAGGAGGAGGGGGAGGAGGCGCCCCCGGGCATTAAAATGGAAGTCGGCTCTCTTTTGGCGGGCCCTTGTCAGGGTAGGCCTAATAGAGGATTTTTCCCCCTTTCAGAAACCTTTTGTGGTTTTTCCATATGTTGAGAACACGGTCGCGAGGTGGATGCTGGCTGGCTCTCTCTCTCTCTCTCTCTCTCTCTCTCTCTCTCTCTCCTCTGCGTTCAGAGATAAGTGTCCTTGGGTTAATGATTAGCCAGACATTGTTTTTTTCAAAAGAACAAAGGAAAAAAGATAACAGGACGTATAGGCCCATATGGTAACGGATGAACAGAGAAATGAATGGCATACGCTTGTGCACGTATGTAAATTACGCGCATGCGCAAGACATGTGCCCTTAGATGTATTCGAAAAGGGACATATTAGCTATTTGGTATCTGCGCTACACAAAAATTTTTTGTGCCTCGACATAACAAGCGATCTTTCTTCATCGTTAGGCAAAGAAATTTCAAAGCCTTAAGCACGTGTGCACCACATCTTGATAGAGTGCAGACTGCATTCTTGATTCTTATAACGAATCCTGTTGGCAAAGATGACAGGCTATTCTCGAGCATGTCCTGATTCTAGTCTCAATATAGTTTATGAGTAATGTAAATTAATTTTAGTTTGATTAGTTTCATTAAGTTATAGGATTCACAGTTCCATATTTTGTACAACCTTGTGGTCTTAATTACCTGAGCTTTAAACTACTTCTATAATAGTTTTTTTTTTGTGAATGTCACATCATATGCGAGGCATTTTTTTACTTGCTAATATCTGTTCTCTGGGGACTGCGTTCTCAATACTGAAAATTTAATTCCGTAAAAGCCTATTTCATGTCTTAAGCATCACTGTGTTTTCCTTGAATTTTCTTTTATCAAGTTATGGAATGGAGCAATAAAACGGAAGAGAACGGTTTTGAGAATCATTGTTTAAAGAGAGAGAGAGAGAGAGAGAGAGGACAGGGGTTTTCAGCAGGTTATATATCCCCGAACCTCCAACCTCCCCTAATAGAAGACGGCTGCTGGCGACTTGCTTTTATTTTAAACCTTGTGCTTATTCAAGCGTCTCTCGGATGACAAGCATCGGTTCGGCTGTTGACAGGCTGTCATTGTGGACGTACGGGAAAGTGACAGCTTACCTTGACGCTCTGATAGGTCGATGGAAAAAAGGGACAGCCGACAGAGAGCCCCCGAAGAAGAAGAAAAGAGACCTCTCTGTGGGATGAGATCAGGGGGAGACAGACAAACAGCCAGACAGGAGGTTAGAAGGAGAGAATCCGAGATCTTCTAATTTGCATTTGAATAATGAATGATCGCTGGATGGAGAAGGCGAAGATGAGAGAATGAATGCTGTGATTAAAATCTTGAAAAATTAAATGACAATTTTGATCGGAATGTTATGACATTGAAGATGTGTTAAATGTAAGCTATAAGACATTGGCTTTTATGCTTGCTATATACTTCTACTTCGAAATTCTCATTGTTTATCGATGCGGTAGTGTACATATAGTAAACGTGTAAGAATGTGTATTTTCCTATGTTGATATCTCTCGTTAAACTTACTAATAAATGTTATAATATATGACATGATCAAGGAATAATATATCCAGACAAGCTGACTCGTTGATCATCTACCTTTAAAAGAACGTTTTCATGAAATAGGTTGAAGACTTAGATAATATTATCGTTTTCTTAGATACAGTAAAACTGCCAGGTTTGTGGCTACACCCATACTGTAGATAAAACGTGTTTTGTAGAAAAAAAAAACCTGAGCTATGGACTTTTTTTTCCTGATGAATTGACCAGTGAGACTGGCAACCTGATGCCCTTATGTAGCCCAGGTCCGAAAAAAACTACGCACAGGAAGAGGAAGGAAAAATTTAATCCACTATAATTTCGAAAACGAAATGACACTTCCGGTACTTAAAACAAAATTGATTTTGCAAAAAAACAATATTATGTATATATATATATATATATATATATATATATATATATATATATATATATATATATATATATATATATATATATATATATATATATATGATAGATAGATAGATAAATAAATATGTATACATATACATGTACTGTATATATATATATATATATATATATATATATATATATATATATATATATATATATGATAGATAGATAGATAAATAAATATGTATACATATACATGTACTATATATATATATATATATATATATATATATATATATATATATATATATATATATAAATATATCCATCTATAAATCTATTATATATATGTATGTGTGTGTATAAATCTATTATATATATGTGTATTTATATAGATAAATAGAATATGGAATTTCCCTATCAGATTGGTATCCTGTCCCCAAGAGTGTTCTAAAAACGAGGAAAGCAACTCATAAAATATTCTGTTGGGAACAAAGTATCTCCAGAGCTGGCATTGCAAAGTCAATTTTTATTGTTTTCAATAAAAAAATGGAATTCAAAAGGACGCTGTACTTTGTATACTGGTATTTTCTTGATCGTCTGATATAGAACTAATAATACTAATATTACATTATATGAAAACTTCATAACCATTTGAGCCACCAAAATTGTAAGATATCCACAATGATGTCAGTGTGAATATATATATATATATATATATATATATATATATATATATATATATATATATATATATATATATATATATATATGTATATATATATATATAATTATGTTTAAACCTTTTTTATATATTTTTAACAAATATGTAACTGACATAATTGTGGGTTCCTCAAATAATAATAATAATAATAATAATAATAATAATAATAATAATAATAATAATAATAATAATATCCTTTATTTCAGTTCAGGGCCAATAGAACTTTTCAAACACAGCATTAAAAATTGAAAAAAGAATCTACTTCCAATAGTAATAATAATAATGATAATAATATCCTTTATTTCAGCTCAGGGCCACAGAACTATTATCAGTTCTTCAAACACTACATTTCAAAATAATAATAATAATAATAATAATAATAATAATAAATCTATTTCCAGCAACCCCAACAGAAACGAAGGAGATCTGTTGACTACTTCACGTCAAGAAACACAGACGGAGAAAGTAGTTTATTTCTCCTATTATTTTTATCATTGACTAAACCTCCTCAACCTCCTCCTCCTTCTCCCCCCCGTTATCTCTTCTTCCCACAGAGAGAACCACTTGTGTGTAAGCCGACGCCATCTTTATTTCTTTCTCGTTGTTAAAAAAAAGAAAAAAACAGGCGTTGTGAAATCTCGGTTCAGATAACAGGCCCATTAAATGCCCATCTTTTCGCATAACTCTCGCAACATTTTTATTTCGGTGGAACAGAAAAAAAAACATGGAGAGAGAGAGAGAGAGAGAGAGAGAGAGAGAGAGAGAGAGAGAGAGAGAGAGAGAGAGAGAGAGACTAATGTTTTTTTTTCCGTGGGTGATAGTGGCTCTAGTCTGAGGTCTCAGTAAATATTCTGTTGAGAGTATTCTGTTCGTTAGATTTTTTTTTTTGTGCAATTTCTTTCACTCATTCGATCAATCAACAAGTAATTATAAGTTTGAACTCAATAGGAAAGCTAAATGTTAAGACCTCACATTTTTAGTTTTATTTTGAGGTGTTTGTCATGAGTATGCTTCATTTTTTGTCTAATCTTGCATTATAAATGAAATGTTTGTGGTTTTATAATTGTATTAATGTGAAGTGACATTTTTCCATACATTTCTATTTTATTTCGTTCGTATCGGAGTTAGAAAATTTTTTAATATTGTAGATTTATATATTTTTTGATCCAGTTTTATAAATTTTATCATTTGTACTTTATAGGTTCTTCTTGTTTTATCAACACGCTAAAAATACTGAGAACTTCATTACTCTGTACCCATGAAAATCAGCTGAATTATCTGAATTCGATCAAAAATAAGAGAACTAACTGACTGATTCTCTGGATTGTCCAGCTGGCGTCACAAAATAAGGGAGTAGTTATCCTGCTTAATCCGCGGTTAATCTGGGTCGACCGTAAAATCACATCTAAAGAATTTTTGTGTTTTTTATCTAGTTTTTTTCTTTGGAATGTGAGAAGAAAAAATTCGGGCTCCTGTTCGCAAAAAAAAAAACCACTTGATGTGTTGATGAATCACTGTTCTTAGGTGATGACAGACCCTTTTCAGAAACAAAGACAGGTCGTGGGAACTGGGAACACAGGAGAAGGCAAGGAATTCTTGAGTTTGGGTGTTGGGATAAAAAAAAAAAAAAAAAAAAGGAAAAGAAGCTCTGTAAATAAACTTTTGTCGTTTCAGTTTCAAAGGTGTTACTGTAAATTGCTGTCACTGTTAGACTGAAGGCTAATAATAATAATAATAATAATAATAATAATAATAATAATAATAATAATAATAATAATAATATTAACGTACAATTATTTTCAGCTAGAAAACATAGGCGCAGTTCTTAGCATTAGACCGAAAGTTTAATCAGTCTAGGGAGGATACTGGAAAAATCCTACCGCAAAATTAACGACACGCAAAAATATTGCTTCAAAAACGGTTAATTGTGTTGGGTCACCTTAAGACGTTGGATTAATTTTTTTCCGTTTAATTGTGCAAAGATCAGTAATTCAGTTTTCCCTAATATAGCCCATCGAGGAAAAGCAAGATAAGGGAGAGCACGGCCTCTTGCCTGAAAAAATGAAAAAGAAAAAAATTTACAAAAAGTAAGAAGAAAGCTTGCCATAACTTTACTGTTAGAACCTCAGTATCAGAATATTATATCAGGAAAGGGCTGCTATTTTGTTCTTGAATTAAACTAGCTAGCACGGTCTCTTCCCTGAAAAAAAAATGAAAAGAAAGGCTACTACAAATGGTAAGATGAAAGCCTGCCATAACCTAGTTGTCAAAACCTCAATATTAAGATATTATCTGACGTAAGTAAACATGACATCTGCGTTCATTATTCTGTCAGCTGACTGCGTAGAACTCCCAGAGAAATAGATAATAATAAAGCAACAAAAGTTCACAGTTGAATGAATGTGAATTATAAAGATCCAGATCGCTGTCAGGGAGATTTATCTCGGTCGATGCAGTTGCCAGCGAGGAAAAATGCGCCAAGCAGAGGAAAGATGCTTTTGATTAAGATGTTCGGAATAAAATGAAGGCCACCCAGGGCGTCAGGTCTCAATAGCCCGGGAGTAGAGCTGTTAGCATTAGTCACCATGGAAAAGATGATTTGATATTGGTGCTTTTATGAATCTTGACGTATATATGCACAAACACTAACACACACACACACATACATACATACATACATATATATATATATATATATATATATATATATATATATATATATATATATATATATATATATAAAACTTTAGCACAGGGAAATGAAACACCAGATTTACACACAGCTTTATTTTTTCCTGTGGTAAATTTGCATTTATAATAATTCTTGTGTTAGTGTGATTATATATATATATATATATATATATATATATATATATATATATATATATATATATATATGTGTGTGTGTGTGTGTGTGTGTGTGTGTGTGTATATACAGTAGATATATATATATATATATATATATATATATATATATATATATATATATATATATGTGTGTGTGTGTGTATATATATACATATATACAGTAGATATATATATATATATATATATATATATATATATATATATATATATATATATATATATATATGTGCGCACGTGTGCGTTTGCGTATGAGTTGTGGATAAATTAGTTTTAGCCATAAGCAAATGCAAGCAAACATTAATTAGCAGACACGAAACATTTGATTTTACTTTTCTTCCTTAAATTCATCCTTCGATACAGGCTACCTTTCCTCCACGTCCCTCTTGAGAACTGACCTTTTCACCAAGACACTATATCCGGAGTGTAAAACATCATTACCTAAGAGACGTAAGTTAAGACTTCAGACACATCAAAATCAACCCTCGAGAATCGTACGATTTTATTCAAGGGTCGTAACTGACAGTCGTTAGTCAAGTAGTCCACTCTCCGGTCTTGTTAACAATCCACGTACACGGCCACAAGTGCAAAAGAAAAAAAAAAATAGAGAGAGAGAAAAAGTAAAAATGAGAGAAGTGCAGAGTTGATGGGAGTTAGACACTTTCTCTTCTCTGGAGGCGTCACTCGTTGACGTGGAGAGCCCTCCACGCCCTTTCTGTGCCAACCCCGAGCGGTCTCCACTTCTCCGAGTGGGAGTCTTGAGACCAGACTTCCTGGAGGGATCCGGAATGCGGATGGGTGGGATTCCTTTTGGAATTGGAATTAGATATAATGGTCATCGGGATTCCGCGTCGGTTGTGTCTTGGTTTGTTTGGGGTGGGTTCATAGGTCCACAACAGTCTTCTGATACCTTTGATGCTTTGTCATATTTACCGGCTGCTTATGGATATTATTATCATTATAAAATAGATTAACCAGACCACTGAGCTGATTAACAGCTCTCATACGGCTGGCCTGCTAATGGATAAGTTGCTTGTCAATGTTCAGTGCAAACACTTCTAGTTAACGAGAGCTTTAAAGTGAATGCAATAACTCCATCTTATGAGCAACAGTTGTGGGAGTTCTGTGGTAATAGCATTAAACTTATTTTCTGTAAGCCAGTTATTCGATATTATTCACTGTATTTCATTATCTCACAGTACGGGGTTTCAGTTGTTCGAGTTCGTTTTCGTGGGTTTTAAAAATGATCTGTGGAATTAGTTGAACCAGCTGTTTTTCACATGCAATACCTAGTAAAGGAGGAATAAGTCTAATATGCTTCGTATTTCTTTTTATTACCAATGTTTTTTCATCCCTGCTGGATCCTTATGAAACTTCGGTGATAAGAATAAGATGGGTTGTAAAAACTTCAACATATCAGACAACAACTTTATTTGCCTCTATTTAAATTTATTACGGCGTCACTAACCTAGATGTTGCGACGCCAGTTTTAATCGACATAATCAATCAATCATCTGACGTACGTTTCAGAAATTCAATTCTCGTCATCAAGGC
Source organism: Macrobrachium rosenbergii (assembly GCF_040412425.1). Classification (NCBI taxonomy): domain Eukaryota; kingdom Metazoa; phylum Arthropoda; class Malacostraca; order Decapoda; family Palaemonidae; genus Macrobrachium; species Macrobrachium rosenbergii. The sequence continues at coordinate 26,171,765 of NC_089761.1, read as the reverse complement.
TCAACAGAGAAGATAAAGATTCATAAATCAGGGGTAAGACAAAAGGAATACAATTGTAAAACATATTTTGAATGTAATGAACGTACATCATTAAGCACTGAGTTTGATGTATAAGCATAAATGACGAGCATTGAAACAAAATTAAACTGAGAGAAAAGTAGTACCAAACATATCAACGGTATAGCTGTTAGCAAAACGCTGACTTGTAATTTAAGGAATAACAATGAAACAAATGGACTTAGTGGGAAATTAACACATGACATTCACAAGGATAAAGGAAAAAATATGTAACTAATAGTAAAGTGCGCTTAATTGTATATTTGCAAAGATAAACTCCAAAAATAACAAGACGGAAACCTACTGTCAACTCTATTATAAGCTTTTTCTATGCTCATGTACAGTTATATAACTTGACAGCTTTTTCCCTATACTTTCAATCTTCTCAATTAATTGTCTTATTATGAATATTTGATACAAACTTACACTGCTCTTCTCCTAGCAGTCCTTCTGCCATCCGTCTTAATTTCTTAATCTGACTCAACTATACACTTTATTATTATTAATAATAACAATAAGATCATCCTTTATTTCAGCGCATGGCCACATACAGGGATATACAAAGAAGAGACAATACAATACACAAAATTTAAATACACGAGATAATAGTAATATATTATATATATATATATATATATATATATATATATATATATATATATATATATATATATATATATATATATATAGTTAGTGTGTGTGCATATGCATAAACATTCAAGTCTATTTACTCACCATTACGGCTCTGGTCCTCTCCCATTCTTCTCGGCAAGCGGCTGCCGAAAAGAGAGAGAAAAGATGCAAGAATTAGCTTGAAATGACTAACGAACATCATTTCAGACTGAAGTGGTCGTAGAAGGATTGTCGAAGGATCTGGGTGGGGGGAAAGAGAGAGAGAGATAGGGTCAGGGATGGGGAGGGGAGGTGAGGATGGAGGGGATAGGGCTGGTGGGTGGTTGGGTGGGTAGGGAGTCAGTCAGAGCCACTTGGGTTGACGTTGAGGACACTCAAGAGGCGCTACTAATCCTTCTCTCCCTCCTTTTCTCCCTTTCTTTCTCTCCCTCCGCTTATTTTGACCGAGGCTGGTTGTTACAAGTAGGGAGAGTCATTGTGGAGGTGGGAGGGGGTTGGGGTGGGGGGTGGAAGAGAAGAAGACGAGAGTTTTACAACTCGGGCATAAAAGAGGGGAGATGGAGTGAGTGTTTAGTGAAGTGCTCGGAGGAGGGTTGGGGGAGTGCTTGGTGGGGTTAGGTTGGAGGGGGAGGGGCCAATGAGTACTGGAAAGGAGAATTAACATTCTGGAAATGAATGGCTGATTGGCTGGAAGACATTCAGCTCGACAATCCCCTGTGTGAGATTTTCCTTTCATGTAGATTTAGCCCAAGAAAAGGAATTTCTTGACACTAATGCATCCATTCTTGCGCATGTGTTTATTCTCCAGAGATTTTAATACGACTGACAACGGGTATGAGATGGCTGTTTTGAAAAGTAGCGAAAGGTATTATTATTATTATTATTATTATTATTATTATGTGTGTATTATTATTTGATTGATATACCACATTTAATGGGCAACTCATAGTGGCCTGTTCATGAATCTCATGTACGAGAATTATATATATATATATATATATATATATATATATATATATATATATATATATATATATATATATATATATATATATGTATATATATATATTTATATATATAATATATAATATATATATATATATATATATATATATATATATATATATATATATATATATATATATATATAGTTTTCTATAAGTGTATGCCTTACATTAGCATGAGAGAAATTTGTTGCATAATTCCTGACTTAAGCATTAATAACGATGGAACGCGTGGGAAATGTAATATCATAGCAAAAGTAATCAATCATCTTAAGGCATAAATATTTTAAAATGATCTCATGGCTGTGAAAATCTTTAATTTCATTCTAAAATATCTCTCTGATGAGGGCAATTCACCTCGTACGGACAGAAAGCTGTACGTACCCAAAACTGAGCTCTGCGCATGCGCTAGGAGAACCCTCACTTACACCAACAAACAAAAATTAGCAGACACAGCGTCAGCAAAACGACCATAATTGACTTGAATCAGTATGACAAGGGCTGTCTCGTTAAAGCCTTCAGATGTTCAATCTGTCATATTTAATTTAACGACGGTTTTATTCTATTCGCCCTATATAATGTGACTGACGTGATCTCGTAGAAGACGGAGCTTCAGCGAATGGGTTTTATAGTCTATTCCACCTAGATAATCTCGCCCAGTGAAGACTCGTACGCTGTCATATTCTATTTGCGTTCGCGTGTCCAGGAAGCGTCCCACCAAGAAAACATAAATAAATAACAATAACAGTAATAAAGTAATAAAAATAAACAAGAAATAGGAAAAGAATAAGGAAACAGCCCGAGACTTAAAGCTATTGTTTCTGTGTTGCAAATTTATCGTCCCATTGTTCCGAATCATTGGGTTGCAGTGGCAACTGTCATCTCGTTTTGGTTGGAGAAATGAATAAATAAAAAAGAAGAAGGGGAAAATGACGGCTGTAAACAAAGGGGTTTTGTGATCTGTACATCCTTAGCCACGTCAGTGGGGCATGTGTCGAAATCATTGACAATAACTTACCAAAAACAAAGAGGCAGATGATTGGAGATGTGTTTTCTGTCCCCGTGTTCGCTCGCTGGTGCTGTTGTTGTCTAGTCTCTCTCTCTCTCTCTCTCTCTCTCTCTCTCTCTCTCTCTCTCTCTCTCCATTTTTAATTTATTTTTCTCATTTTCTTTTTCCTTTTTCTGTATCTGTTAGTCCCTTTGGTTGGTGCTCTCTCTCTCTCTCTCTCTCTCTCTCTCTCTCTCTCTCTCTCTCTCTCTCTCTCTCTCTCTCTCTGAAATTCGTTCCTTTCTTTTTCTTCCGACATTCTTTTCCCTCTTCTGTAACGTAGGTTCTTTGCTGATACTCTCTCTCTCTCTCTCTCTCTCTCTCTCTCTCTCTCTCTCTCTCTCTCTCTCTCTCTCTCTCCATTTTTAATTTACTTTTCTAATCATTTTCTTTTTCCTTTTTCTGTGTCTATTAGTCCCTTTGGTTGGTGCTCTCTCTCTCTCTCTCTCTCTCTCTCTCTCTCTCTCTCTCTCTCTCTCTCTCTCTCTCTCTCTCTCTCCATTTTTAATTTCTTTTTCTAATTATTTTCTTTTTCCCTTTTCTGTATCTGTTAGTCCCTTTGGTTGGTGCTCTCTCTCTCTCTCTCTCTCTCTCTCTCTCTCTCTCTCTCTCTCTCTCTCTCTCTCTTTGAAATTCGTTCCTTTCTTTTCTTTTCTTTTCCCTCTTCTGTAGCGACTTTGCTGATTCTCTCTCTCTCTCTCTCTCTCTCTCTCTCTCTCTCTCTCTCTCTCTCTCTCTCAGATTAGTTCATTTCTTTCCCTACTTACTTTCTTGTTCTCCTTTCTGCATCTGTTAATCTCTTCAGTTGGTGCTCTCTCTCTCTCTCTCTCTCTCTCTCTCTCTCTCTCTCTCTCTCTCTCTCTCTCTCTGTGAATTCCACAGACTTTCTTTACCCTCCCTGTATTTATCAGTCTCTATAGTTATTATTCTCTCTCTCTCTCTCTCTCTCTCTCTCTCTCTCTCTCTCTCTCTCTCTCTCTCTCTCTGAATTCCACAGACTTTCTTTTCCTTCTAAGTATTTATCAGTCTCTGTAGTTATTATTCTCTCTCTCTCTCTCTCTCTCTCTCTCTCTCTCTCTCTCTCTCTCTCTCTCTCTCTCTCTCTCTCTCTGAATTCCGCAGACTTTCTTTTCCTTCCCTGTATTCATCGGTCTCTATAGTTATTATTCTCTCTCTCTCTCTCTCTCTCTCTCTCTCTCTCTCTCTCTCAATTCCACAGACTTTCTTTTATTTACCTGTATTCATCGGTCTCTATAGTTATTATTCTCTCTCTCTCTCAATTCCACAGACTTTCTTTTATTTGCCTGTATTCATCGGTCTCTATAGTTATTATTCTCTCTCTCTCTCTCTCTCTCTCTCTCTCTCTCTCTGAATTCCACAGACTTTTTTTTCCTTGCCTGTATTCATTGGTCTCTATGGTTGGTTTCTCTCTCTCTCTCTCTCTCTCTCTTCTCTCTCTCTCTCTCTCTCTCTCTCTCTCTCTATTGTTCACTCGTCCGTGAGAGAGAGAGAGAGAGAGAGAGAGTGAGAGAGAGAGAGAGAGAGAGAGGCAACTACACATCAAAAATCTTTCGAAAGGGTATGGCAAGGATAAACAGCGGCTTCGCCCCGCGCTGTCAACTCATTTTCCTCGTAACGTTTGCCGAAGCGACGTCTGCGATCTTTCTGTCAAGTCTGTTTTGTTTTTATCCTTCTCCTTCGTTCATCTGAAAGGAATTGGTTGGGGGGAGATGAGGGGGAGAGTTGGGATTGACGGGGAGGGTGGATGGGGAGGGGTCGGCGACGAGAAAGGGCGATGGATGTGTGACATTGTACTCGACATGCCTTTGCATAACGTTTCTTTGTACTCGCTAGAAGAAACTAAGTAAGTGAGTCAGTAGGAGAGAGAGAGAGAGAGAGAGACAGACAGATAGAGAGAGAGAATAGAAGAAACTAAGTAAGAAAGAGAGAGAGAGGGAGAGAATAGATGAAACTGAGTAAGTAAGAGAGAGAGAATAGAAGAAACTAAGTAAGTAAGAAAGAGAGAGCGAGAGAGAGAGAGTGAGAGAGAGAGAGAGAGAGAGAGAGAACAGATGAAACTAAGTAAGCAAGAGAGAGAGATTATTTTTAAATACTATACAAGCAAGAGATGGGAAGCTTTGTCTTCATTGCTGGTCACAGTGTCATAATTCTTGGGCCGGAGTGTTTGCTTAGCAATTGCGGTCGGTTTGCCAGAGAGAGAGAGAGAGAGAGAGAGAAAGAGAGATAGAAAGAGAGAGAGAGAGAGAGAGAATAAGATAATATCTTTGATTTCATGAAAGAGAGTGAGAGGAAGATAATGTCTGTTTCTTTGATTTTGTTTTTATCCCGTGTTATATACAGTATATAATGATCATGACGGTATGATAATATTACATTTTTCCCTATGCCCCTCTCTCTCTCTCTCTCTCTCTCTCTCTCTCTCTCTCTCTCTCTCTCTCTCTCTCTCTCTCTCTCTCTCTCTCTCATCCAGTTGCTACATTTTCTAGATTTTACTGTATAACTTCTTCCTCATATATTTTATATATATATATATATATATATATATATATATATATATATATATATATATATATATAATATATACATACATACATATATACTGTATATATATACATATCTATATGTATATTATATACACATATACAGCATATAATATACACACGTACATATATATATATCCCTCTTCAACTCTGTTTGTTTGACAGCATATACAAACATCTTTCCCTTCTCATACCCAATCTGTTTAAACCCCCTCCTCAACCCCCATCTCCAACACCGACCCCCACCCCACCTCATTGACACCTTAAGAACATGATCTATATGCATGTAGTTCACGGCGCCCTGAAGAAGTGGGCGGAGAGAGTGAGAGAGAGAGAGAGAGAGAGAGGAGAAATCAGCGATGCCCGTGTGGCATGAAGAGCTCTGTTTGGCATCTCGAGGAGCCCCGTGATTTATGCTGCTTGCGAAAGAAAGCCAAAAGGGAAGAAGAAGGACCCACCACGAAGCGGGTGGTCGGGGGCATTAGAACAGATTTATCTGGTATTCGAGATCGTGGCATAAACGCCGTGGATCACGTTCATGCTATCTCGAGGGGCTTTTTTTCATTTTTTTAATTTATTTATTTATTTTTTAGATATGGGACGTTTTGTTGTGATTTTTGCTATGGTAATAGTGCTTCAAAATCGTCATGGGCAGTAGTCTGTTTGTACTGCTTTTTTTAAATAAAAAAAATTTTTTTTTTTTGGTAGGGAACTTTGTGTTGTGATTGTTGTTATAGTAATACTGCTTCATAAACGCCACGTGTATTATTATTATTATTATTATTATTATTATTATTATTATTATTATTATTATTATTATTATTATTATTTTTAGATAGGGGACGTCTTATTGTGATTGTTGCTATAGTAATACTGCTTCAAAACATCATGTGCACTCGCCTCGTTCGTTATTTTTGTTATTTTTATTTATTTTTTTAGATAGGCGACATTCTTTTGTATTTGGTGGTTATACTCGTATACTACTGCTTCAAAGCGCCAAGCGCCTTGTTTTCCTAACATGCATGCTGTTAGTGTACTTACTTATTGATGTTAAATTTTTTCATATCAATAATTGGTTATTGTCTGTTACAACTTCCCTTTTTTATTTTTGACGTGAAAAAAGATGTGGCGGTATTCCTTCGCCATGAAATCTCGAGGTGTAGTTTTACAATCAGTATTTTTGTAAGCTCTGATATGATTTTTCAGTCAAATTACAAATAAAATTGGTGACTAAGTTTCAAGATGTACATTCGTTAATCTCACTGTTTATTTGTGTCTTAGTGATTCTGTAAACTATTGAATTTAGTTTTCTGTGCTTTTATCTCTCTCTCTCTCTCTCTCTCTCTCTCTCTCTCTCTCTCTCTCTCTCTCTCTCTCTCTCTCTCTCTCTTTAACTTCAAGTCTGTTTACCTGCTTGTCGTCATAAATCTTAGCCTCTCTCTCTCTCTCTCTCTCTCTCTCTCTCTCTCTCTCTCTCTCTCTCTCTCTCTCTCTCTCTCTCTCTCTGTTTGGTGAATACCTTATAAATACCAGACGTCGATGAAGTGGAGTTTTGACATTGCAATCACAATAATGGATATTCATTTGTGTCCAGAGGGTTTGAATAATAATAATAATAATAATAATAATAATAATAATAATAATAATAATAATAATAATAATAACTATTATTATTATTATTATTATTATTATTATTATTATTATTATTATTATTATTATTATTATTAAAAATATACAAGAAAACCCAAAGATATGAAAATGTGTTTCCACGTCGACGTCAGTTTGACTCAAACGTTGAAAATATCGCCACCTTTAAGCTCTCAAGTAATAAAACTTACCTTTGTTTTTCTCTGTTTCGTCAGTCACAAGCAATGATTTGCACGTTACGCCCCGCTAGGGGGCAGTATATATCATTTAAAACACGAAGTCATTCTGTCACGGAAATGCTTTGTCTTCGTTATACAGCCGCGTCAATGAAAGAGCCACACTTGAGTGTCGTCACGTTATTTACGTTTGTTGAGGCATGATTTTGTTAGGACCTGGTATAACAGGTCTTGTTCTGCTATATTCTCCGTGTCTTTGATTTTTCGTTTCTCACATATTTTTTTTATTACGATTTTAACCTGAATATATATTAGTCACGGCTTTTAAATGAATTCGGAACGTGTTTCCCTAGTAATATCTTGGGTGACTTCGTGAAAAAATTTTTTTCCTTTTTCAGAGCTGTCATTTGTCAGCTGGGTTTTACTGCAATCCTCTCACCAGCTACTTCTTGTGTAACTTCTCATCGCAAGACCTAGCTAATATTTTACCTTTCTGACATGTCTCTCAAACTCTTTTAACTTTCCTTATTTATTTTGTTGCATATAGTACGCGGTCGTTCCAAATCCCTTTCAGGTTTTCATTTCAACAAATTATCCCTGACAGAATACCTGTCATGACGAAAGACTGTTATATCCACCGCCAAATGACTTGCATATTTCTTCATAAAAAAAAAGCATCCAAATATCATTATTAATGAAACGGCGAGACCATTCTTGTAGAATACCTCTCTCGCTTATTCTTCATGATTTTCTTCTATAAAGAAATTACGTTGTCATCACAACAGATAATTCCCAGCGGATTTCGCGGTATTGTGCTAAAGTATTTGCGGTGTTGTGTCAAGATTTTGTGGTAGTATTCTCTTGGCGTGAAACTTCGAGGTGTTAGTTTTACAAAAGCTCGTCATTTATTTGAGATTTGTGGTGATTTTTCACTTTTTAATGTAGAAAGAAAATAGACGACTTGCGTTTCAAGAAGTACAGTCGTCAATCTCATTGTTTATTTATTTGTTGGTGATTTTGTAAACTAATGCTATTTATTTTATTTATTTTATTTATTTTGTTGTTCCTCGTGGCTCTTTGTTTCTCTGTGTTTTTTTTTAAGTATGTTTACCAGCTTGTCATCATAAATCTTAATCTCTCTCTCTTTCTCTCTCTCCCTCTCTCTCTCTCTCTGAAGTTACACTTTCTCCATACCCTGTTCAGTAATGGTCTTATAAAACCCAGAAGTCGCTGGAGTGCAGTTTGGACACTGCAGTCACGATTCACCAAGAAATCCACATTAATCATTTGAATATTCCCCACCCCAGATCCTTATCAGAATTCTGATCTTCTCCGCAGAACAATATTAGTTATTTAAATCTTGCCCAGAGAACCTTGTCAGTGATTCGAATCGTCTCCGGAAAACCTGATCAGTGATTCGAATCATTCCCAGAGGTCCTGTTTAACGATTCAAATCTTATTATCGATTCAGTTCCGTCTCGCAATTCTTCATCAGTGATTCGAATTAACTCCAGAGATCCTTTGTAATAATTGGAATCTTACCTTGAAGATTCCTATAGCTGGGCTGAATCTTAACTTGGGATCCTTATTAGGGAACCGCAACTTACCCATAGATCCCTGTTAACGATTCAGATCTTCCCCCAGAAGACACACTGGTGATTCGAATCTTTCCTGGAGATACCTATTGTAGATTCGAATCTTCCCTGGGAGATCCTTATTGTAGATTCGAATCTTCCTTGGGAGATCCTTCATAGTGATTTGAATCTTCCTTTGGAGATCCTTCATAGTGATTCGAATGTTCCTTGGGAGATCCTTCATAGCAATTTGAATCTTCCTTGGTGATTCTTCTTAGCGATTCGAATCTTCTTTGGGAGATCCTTCATAGCGATTGGAATCTTCCTTGGTGATTCTTCTTACTGACTCGAATCTTCCCTGGGAGATCCTTCATAGTGATTTGAATCTTCCTTGGTGATTCTTCTTAGCGATTTGAATCTTCTCTGGGAGATCCTTCATAGCGATTTGAATCTTCCTTGGGAGATCCTTCATAGTGATTTAAATCTTCCTTTGGAGATCCTTCATAGCGATTTGAATCTTCCTTGGTGATCCTTCATAGCGATTTGAATCTTCCTTGGTGATCCTTCATAGCGATTTGAATCTTCCTTGGTGATCCTTCATAGTGATTTGAATCTTCCTTGGAAGATCCTTCATAGCGATTTGAATCTTCCTTGGGAGGTCCTTAATAGCGATTTGAATCTTCCTTGGCGATCCTTCATAGTGATTTGAATCTTCCTTGGTGATTCTTCTTACCGATTCAGATCTTCCTTGGGAGATCCTTCGTACCGATTTGAATCTTCCTTGGGAGATCCTTCGTAGCGATTCGAATCTTCCCAGCGTGATCCTTCATAACAATTCGAATCCTCCCTTCTTATCGGAAGAGACGGTCCCCGGCATGCGAATCCTAGCATCCGAATCCCTAATAATTAGCTCCTTCACGTGTCAACGAATAATGCAATGTCGTATATATTTTCCGATAAGAGCAGAGGCTCCTGTGGTGTCCTACCCATTCCCCTCCCCTCCTTCTCCTCCCCCCCTCTCCCCCTCACCCTCTACCCACCTCCTCGTCCTCCCCTCCCGAGTCCATCAGCCGATACCACTTGGACATGTCGCTCTGCCGATATGGGACGACAGAAGCGCCAAGCTGTTGGCGAGGAGATAAAGGAGCCGATAACCTGTCGCCGACTTGATAAAAAGTCAAATATATTGTGCCTATTGCGGATAAGCTCGGCGACTTTTGCGTTCCAGAGCGTTTGGATTGTAAATGTTCCGTCCGGGCTTCTTACAAGCTCGGTTTTGGATTCGGAATTCGTAATAGGCCAGGGTTTTATTTCCAGTTCTGTTTTGAATTATCAGATGTTGTTATTATTATTATTATTATTATTATTATTATGATTATTATTATTATTATTATTATTATTATTATTATTATTATTATTATTATTATTATTATTGTTGTTGTTGTTGAAACGAGAAGCCTATGCACAACAAACACTGGCAAAAAACTTCTCCCTGAAAGTAATGGATAATAAATGGATTAAAGCTCATTTGTTTTTGGAATTATGGATGAGCCCCTTGTGCAGAAATCTCCCATAATATCAGCTCACTTCGCACACTTACACAAAAGGCCCACCAGCAACGAATCGGACTCTCTCTCTCTCTCTCTCTCTCTCTCTCTCTCTCTCTCTCTCTCTCTCTCTCTCTCTCTCTCATATATATATATATATATATATATATATATATGTGTGTGTGTGTGTGTGTGTGTGTGTTTGTGTGTGTATATACACATAAAAATTAAAAAGAGAAAACGGCAAAGGTAATAAATTAAGAGATAAGTATATAAGATGTCTAATTTTACTTCGCCTGAAAAAAACTTGCTAAAAAATGATTCTTCTTGCAAGCCCAGAATTCCTATAACAGTTGAAGTCACATAGATATCGTTTTACACTAAAAGCAAATGAGTAGCGGTAAATGACCTAATTTGAAGAGAGAGGAGCAACAATTGAAAAACTATATTGTCACGCTCAGAACACCACTGGCAAAAATGCAGAAAAAGAGACGAAAAGTAATGATTAAACATCAAGAGAAGACAAAGAAAAATTTTTTTTATAAAGTTCAAGGCAACATTCATCCAAACAAGAAAAAATATACGAAAGAACAGCAAGACACATTAAGGAAAAAAAAAAGCTAATAATTTCTGAAAGCCCTTCAGTCTCCGCGCCATAAATTCTTGCGCAAGAGGTGTCAAGGTAAAAAAAAAGTTGGTAAAGGCTGCCACGCAATTAAATAAATCTAAAAACGAGTAAATTAAAAAAAGAATCTATTGTTCGAGGTGTGGAGAAATCAACGCATATTTCCGTGATGAGAGAGAGAGAGAGAGAGAGTGTGTGTTATTTGTGTATTTCACAAACACCTTTCTAACTCATTAATGTATGTTTATTGTTTATATACTAGCTTATACACACACACACCCTATATATATATATATATATATATATATATATATATATATATATATATATATATATATATATATATATATATATGTGTGTGTGTGTGTGTGTGTGTGTGTGCGTGCATATATACACACACATATACATATACACACACACACAAACCGCCACTTGTAGACGAGGAGCAAGAGAGAGAGAGACAGAGAGAGAGAGATCCCGGAATCTCCGTTCATATTTATGAAAGCCTTTAGTCGCAGATTTTATATTAAGTGCTTCTACTGAGTGTTTGTTTATTGTGTGTTCAACTGCCTATGAGAAACACATCAGCGTTTTTTCTCTTACGCATTTAGCAATGAGAAAGTGTTGAAAATGCAATATATTGTTCGTGTATCTGCGCATAAATATTCAAGCTGACAGTCCGCTCCCTTGGTTTCTCCGTGAAAAATACATTTTAAAATATAATTTACGACGTAAATGTTTAAGTTTATGTGGTTCAGTGATTATCTTGCTTGTGTTTTTTTATCATAATATTTCGTAGTCCAAGTATCCTATACATTTCTATTTGTGTGTGTGTATCTACATACCAGGGAATGTATGATTTTACATTCAAAAATCCATACATCCAGATCTTTAGACGTTGAGAGAGAGAGAGAGAGAGAGCTGATTATTTGTGAATTTCACATCCCCTTTCCAATTCAAGAATATATATTTTTGTACCAGCGTAATATACGTATTAATATTCCCATAGTTACGCCAGAGAGAGAGAGAGAGAGAGAGAGAGAGAGAGAGAGAGAGAGAGAGAGAGAGAGAGAGAGAGAGCTATTTGTGCATTTTGCAACTCCTTTCCAATTCATGAATGTTTAATGTACCAGAGGATTAGACACATTTATATTTCCACAGTTAATCTACTTGTAGACGAGGAGAGAGAGAGAAAGAGAGAGGGAGGAATTTTTGCATTTCACAACCCCCTGGCCAATTCATAGCATATATATTTGTTTGTAAAGTTACGCCACTTGTAGACGAGGTAATAGAGAGAGAAAGAGAGGCGGGGAGGGGGGGTATTTTTTAATCACCCCCCCCCCCACTGTTCAATTCATGACTGTATTATTATATACAATCACAGTATATGGATTTATATTTCACTAATTTCAGTGGTCTGGTTAAACTAAGATATACTTAAGCCACTCTAAGACGAGGGGAGAGAGAGAGAGAGAGAGAGAGAGAGAGAGAGAGAGAGAGAGAGAGAGAGCTATCTGTTCATTTTACAACTCCTTTCCGATTCATGAAGTATATTTATACCAGCGAATTAAACATATTTCCAAAGTTACCCCACTCGTAGACGAGGAGAGAGAAAGAGAGAGAGAGAGAGAGAGAGAGAGCTGTGGCGGCGATGGGGCCCGGGCTGTGTAACAAATGGGATCGCGGCCGAACACAAACAATAGACGGGTGTTTTTATCCCGCCTACCTGACTTCGCCGGGCCATTCTTTACCCAAATTAATGGTACTTCCTGAGAAAACATAATTACCAACGTTATTTTTTTCTCTCTTCCTTGTGAAGGGTTCGGCAATTCATTAGAGAAAGGCAGGGACTGTAGACGCACGAATGAGCCTGATTGGATGTGTAAAAGGGTATATATATTGTATATATATATTGCGCTGTGATTGTATTAATTCTCCGTTAGATTTATTTATTTTGATCACTTATTCCTGAGAGTGTCTGTTACCTCCTCTGTTAGTAGGAGATGACCATTTTGATGAGGTGATTGGAATTAATTTTTTTTTATTTTAATGCAATCTGAATTTTGGTGATTGGAATCAAGTTTTTTGTATTTTAATGCAATCTGAATTTGCATTGTAAAATGTAGGATAAATTATACAATAAATTGATGATCACGTGACCCTTTTAATGTGGACATTGGAATTACCTTTTTTTTTATTTTAATGCAAACTGAATTTGCGTTATAAAATGCAGGATAAATTTTACAATAAATTCTTTATGCGAACGTCCTACAATTTTGTCTCACTATATAGAAATTGACAAGCCTTTTATATACCTTTCATTTTTGCGTGATATAAGACATGGCTGTATATCTTTGCATATGAAATGCGAGTGTGTGAAATAGACGTCATTGTAGAATACATGTTTAGAATATGAATAAGTGTTTGTATTTACGTGTTTACGTGTGCGCGCGCGTTTGAATGTGAGTGTGTATATACGCAATACTTTGTCCATTTCAGAAGTTAATACAAAAAGCTTTCATTTCTCATTGTTAGAGACTCAAAGCGGTCGTTCACTACTGCATTTATTTTAGAAAATGAAACATAATTTCAGTTTTCTCATATATTTTTATGACTATTTACGATATTGCTTTTCTGAATCCCTTTAATAGAGTCTGCACTGAGGCTCCTACGATCAGTAAGAAGATTAGAGCGTAGTCTTTTTATTTAGGCGATAAATCCGAGGTTTAATATCACACCGGAGAGATTTTTATTTATATCAAATGACGAGAGGCCATAAAAGTTAATCCGATGCTCATGTATGTATGATTCAGACGTTTGAGTTGAGTAATAAAACACTTTTCTGCACAAAACGCACTCACACACGCACAAACATATATATATATATATATATATATATATATATATATATATATATATATATATATATATATATATATATATATATATATATATATAGTTTTAGTAGATTACATATAAATACAAAGGATAGTTTTGTCAATTATTATTATTATTATTATTATTATTACTATTATGATTATTAGCAGTAGTAATAGTAGTAATATTTATTATTATTATTAGACATTACTCTTGCCTTTGTTACAAGTGTTCTTAAGTCTTAACCCTTACAGAATTCAAAGAAATAAAGATTTCAAGCGCAGGAAATAACTGCTTCAAAGTATTAGCTTATATATTATATAGACCACTGTTGTTGAGAGAGAGAGAGAGAGAGAGAGAGAGAGAGAGAGAGAGAGAGAGAGAGAGAGAGAGAGAGGGCGTACTTGATATTTTAGTTTTGATAACTTACAGCACCAGAAATTTATGACTTCCATTATCATTCTGACGCAGGGAAAGACATTTTGTCATATATTTTCCAAATCTCATCGATTTCCCTTTGCAAACGTGATATGTTTTTTTTTTTTTTATCTCGTTAACCACTAAACAAAACCTTCGAACGTATAAAAACATGGCGAAAAAAATATTCTCTCTCACGTTGCCGTTTTTTTATTTTCTTCATAAATGAAGAAATTCAATTCTTGCAATATTTATTTATTTATTTATTTTAGTTAGTTAGTTAGGTTTTCATTATTTATTAATTTAATATATTCATTTATATGTCTGTTTATTTACCTTTTTTATTTTTATTTATTTATATACTTATGTAGTTAATTTATCAGTTTATTTATTTATGTTGAAAACGCCGTTATTTTCACGTAGAATGCAATAGAATATGACAGTTCAATACGGAAGTGTTCAGATTCAAGTAGTGTTTCCTTAGTATCACGACTGTATTGATATGAAATATCATATTTTCCAATATGAACATGATTAATGGCCCTGTGCGCATGAGCCAATGATGCCTGTAACGAGTAAAAATGACAAAAAAACAGCCATAAACTCATGAGATGAAGCAGCGTCATAGCGAAAGTGGTAGCAGCAAAAGAAGTAAACTAGAAGCAAAAAGCTGCAGTTTCAGGAAAAGCAGCTTTAGGAGTCATCATAAAAAACCTGTGTACCCAACAGATTTAAAAGCAGTCAGGAAAAGCAGCCTGACAAATTGTTACGAGATATGAGTATCCAACAAAAATGGCAAAAATTTGTGAAACGAGACTAAATATTTATCTTAATTTACTGTACTGTATTGTTTATTCATTGTTTATCTCTGCATATGACCCTAAGCTGAAGTAGAGGTTATTATTATTATTATTATTATTATTATTATTATTATTATTATTATTATTATTATTATTATTATTATTGGCGAGGAAATCTATAATGGTGTAGGTGTAAATATGTATTAAATATATGTTTGCAAAACGTCTTGTATATATATTTTAATACATATTCACACCTACTCCAATGTGGATTTCTTCACCATTTTAGTGACTCATACTATTATGAGATTTTATGGATTATTATTATTATTATTATTATTATTATTGTTATTATTATTATTATTATTATTATTATTATTATTATTGTTATTATTATTATTATTATTATTATTATTATTATATTATTATTATTATTATTATTATTATTATTATTATTATTATTATTATTACGACAACGTTGATATTCAGCAGATGAAAGTAAGCTGACCATTTATAGCCCCTTCCACATCAACTTACTTATGACGTCACTGAGTTTTAATTATTATTATTATTATTATTATTATTATTATTATTATTATTGTTGTTGTTGTTGTTGTTGTTGTTGTTGTTATCACGAAGGCGCTGATACTCAACAGATATAAGTAAGCCGACCATTCATATCCTTTTGCAAATTACCTAACCTAACACATCACTGAGTTTCATTTAAGACGTTCAAAATGCTGCAGTTCCACATAGACTTTTGAAAGTCTCCTCTGAGATAAACCCCCTCACAACCCGACTTATAATCTTGTCAAGTGACAGGCTAATTTGAAGCAGTTTTCATCTCGCGTGGCGGGGGTTCCTGAATATATTCTAAAGTTTTATTCCCCTCCCACTTATAAAGCGACCGATGGATCGTTTGTTTATGCTGACAATTAATGGGAGGTTGCCTTTGGCATCTGATTTTGAAGGTAGTGTGAGTTGTTGGCATAAATAGCGTCTATTTATTTTCGAATGTAGCTGAACTAACTCGTTAATGTTATAGGGGATGGGTATAACATACATACATACATACACACACACACAAGCATATATATATATATATATATATATATATATATATATATATATATATATATATATATATATATATATA
>NC_089761.1:26130643-26143143 GCF_040412425.1 Macrobrachium rosenbergii | reverse complement strand
TTACTTTCCACGGGGAAGTGGTGTTTTATTATGATGATAAATTATTACTGAGCGAGAGAGAGAGAGAGAGAGAGAGAGCGGGGTGCTGGGGGGGAGGGGGGTGGCTCTAAGGGAAGAGAAACGGACGCAGGAAGTGGTTGTGATTGTGGAATCGGGGAAGTGTTGGGGAATTGAAACGGCTCAGTGAAGGTAGAGCCGATGTGAGGTTATCCAATGATGTACTGGGGAGGTGAAGGATAACTGGAAACTATCGAGTCGTTTGTGTGTTATTTTATTTATTCATTGTTAAAAGTTATAAGATATCAATGCTTTAAAAATTATATATATATATATATATATATATATATATATATATATATATATATATATATATGTGTGTGTGTGTGTGTATGCCTATATATATATATATATATATATATATATATATATATATATATATATATATATATATATGTGTGTGTGTGTGTGTCTGTGTATGTCTGTGTGTGTGCGTGTGTGAGAATATCTATGTTTTGTATAATTAGAAGTCTTTGAGGGAAGCAGCTTAAAAATACATATAAAAAAAATCCAGCAGTAGAGTCTGAGAACATTAAAAGGTTGAGCAATAAAAACCTTGAAATTTTATGGCTGACTCACAAAGGAGATTAGAATACTGGTCAAGCTTAAAATTCTCCCTAATTATTGTTTTAATGGAATTACGTTATAAGTCCTGCTTTAAACGTCACAATCTCTATCTTGCTATTATTTCATCACAATGACTTTGATTCACAATTTTCCACTGAAAATGTTCTGAATTATTTCTGAATGTTACGCTTAATATTTTAAGCCTCTTATGATTATGTTGGTAACAGCACGTATTTTAAATCCTTCTTTTTTTTGACAGTACTCATTTTTCCTCATTTATCCACCTATTTTCTTAATTTGTCTCTTTTACCAAACCTTTACCAGTTGGTAAGAAAATATCGACATATGAGGAAATTATTTCAATGACTATTCACACAGATTAAATAATATGAACTTACTGGAGGTGTAGTGTTATCCAAAGATAATTTTCCTCGAGAACTGAAACCTACCAAACAATATATCTGATTAATACAAGATAAAGATCTTTCCTGACATTAATTCATTGAAGAATAAATATCATGGCTTCCACAGCCTACGATTACGTCATGTTGACCACACATAAACCGTGAATGACTCATTAAGAACATTTTGCGTGACAGCATCAGGGCAATTATGAGCTCGTCAGTGATGTGTTTTACTAGCGTTGCAAGGACATTAAGTTTACTTAGTTTCTTGGGGTTTTAAAAGACTTTAGTCATTTTGTTTTTATTTTTTAAAGAATTTAGTCATTTTGTTTTTAGTTTTTATTTAAAGGCTTTAGTCATTTTGTTTTTATTTTTTATAAGAATTTTGTCCTTTTTTTATCTTTTTAAATAATTTAGTAATTTTTTATATTTTTTCTTTAAAGATGTTAGTCATTTTGTTTTGATTTTTTGTAAAGAATTTAGTCATTTTGTTTTTAATTTTTCTTTAAAGGCTTTAGTCATTTTATTTTTTTTTAAGAATTTAATCATTTTGTTTTGATTTTTTATGAGAGTTTAGTAATTTTTTTTCTTTTTAAAGAATTTAGTAATTTTTTTCTTTTTAAAGAATTTAGTAATTTTTTATACTTTTATTAATAAGAATGTAGTCATTTGTTTATTTTTAAAGAATTTAGTAATTTTGTTTTGATTTTTTTTTTTAGAATTTAGTAATTTTATTTTAAGTTTATTTAAAGGGTTTAGTTATTTTGTTTTGATTTTTTAAAGACTTTTAGTCATTTTGTTTTGATTTTTTCAAAAGAATTTCGTAATTTTGTTTTGATTTTTTTAAAAATTATTTAGTCATTTTGCTTTGACTTTGATATTTTCTTTCTTCCTTATGCATTTTGAAGTACGTCTGATTTATGTATGCCCTTCATATACTAATGGCAGAGAGAAGAAAATTTAAATTTGATTATTATTATTATTAGTATTATTATTAATGGATAACCACACAACTTCTCACGTAAAGTAATTAAAAGAATACAAACGGCGAATTGCTGCATTTATAAAAGAGTTGTAAAGTCAAAACCGACTTTATAAGTTGACAAACAAGGGCCAAAATATTGGCCCAAGGCGACAGCTCATTTAAAAAGGAAAGATTATATACTTTTCTTATCTCTGTATGTGGCCCTGATCGTACAAGATATTATTATTATTATATCAATAATAAAAATAGTTATTATTAAAAGCCTAACTTTTTACTTTGTAAGATAATACAATTTATTGATATAATTGTGAATTTTTAATTTACGATGATTCAATCACGACATTGTTAATTATTATTATTATTATTATTATTATTATTATTATTATTATTATTATTATTATTATCCCTGTATCTTTCCAGAGGCCATAAGTCGATTTTTAAAAACCTTAAAGAAAAACCCATTTCCTCTCAATCCTCTATCCTATCCTGTGAACCAATCCTATCCTATCCTAACCTATCGTATCCTATCCTATCCTATCCTGTTCCAGCCTGTCCAAACTCCTAGGGGAATTCGTACTCACAGACTGTGAGTGAGCTTTCGGTACGACGTTAGGGTTGATGGAATGGACATTGGGGGGTTAGCTGGCTGGTACAGAGCCAATGGCAGGGAGCTTAAACCCCCCGTGGCGAACAATTACACTTAACCCCAGTAGGTTGGCCACCCCGCAGGCCGACACAACACCCAAACCCCAAACACATGATTTAGATACAGTCGCCGGGGCACTGTATAGGTTTATGCAAACACACAACCCCCCTCACGGCCGAGTTTATTTAAATGCTGATATCGGGGCATTCGAGACGCGAATAAATAAATTAAGCTGTCGTGGGAGGAAGAATTCGAGAGATTTCTTCTGATTTCTGATGTTTATTGTTTATTATTTCATTAGTTTTATTTTTTCTCTTGGGAGGAATGATTGGACTATTATTAACTATTCGTAGTGTGCCTGTAAGTCGTTTTTTTTAAAGAATGGGTTGTATTGGCTGCTGAGTAACTAAATCTACTCTTGAAATATTGTCATCGCTGGCATGAGAGAGAGAGAGAGAGAGAGAGAGAGAGAGAGAGAGAGTTCAAGGCCACACTCTCTAGGGTACATAGAATGAACCATAGGATACATATCAGCCATGTATCCTATTCGCCCGAACACGAGCAAGTCCAAATCTTTACTTGTAATGTTTTCCTAAATGACCATTGATTAACAGCTTAACATAATAAATAGCATGCGTAAGGAGAAAAGAAATAACATAAAAGGAATAACATTATCATTCACTTCTCTTTCTTCCAGGCACAAAGAGTTCCCCGGTGCGTCAACGAGGCCGAGGCCAAGACCTCGAACCCACCGTTCGAGACAGAGGCGCCCCGCGGTGCTGGACAAGCAGCCCTGTCACGTCCGAAACACCAGCGGCCGTCAGCAGATCCTCACACAACTCGTCAACCTGCAGAGGAGGGTGAAAGGGCTTAACTCCCCTTCAGAAGAGCAGCGGGTAAAGCAAATGGCGGGGAAAGGAACATAAAGAATTTCCTCTCTCTCTCTCTCTCTCTCTCTCTCTCTCTCTCTCTCTCTGAAACATAAAATATGAGCACATAGATACATTATACTGTACAAAATGCACACACACACACACATATATAAACAGTATACTCTCTCTCTCTCTCTCTCTCTCTCTCTCTCTCTCTCTCTCTCAAATGAGAGTTTTGTAATGAGTTATGAGTTTCTTTACTACCGAGTGCTGAAGAGGTAAGGGATTTAGTCTTACGTTTTGCCCTCATGTTAAATAATAATAATAATAATAATACACACATAATAATAATAATAATAATTATGATGATGATGAGATCAGTAAAATCAGTACCGAAATACTACCCTTTGCATGAAATGTAGAGGTTTAGAGGCCACTGTGGCTTTTATAAATACGTAAATTCATACTTTTGTAATGCTAGCATGGTGGTTTAACGATATCTTACTGTATAAATATGTATATTTTCTAGACAATTTATATTGTTGTGGAATTTCTTCATATATATAAATTATATATGTATGCATATATACGTATATATATATACACGTATATATATATATATATATATATATATATATATATATATATATATATATATATATATATATATATATATGAAGAGATTCCACAACGTATAAATTGCCTAGAAAATATATATACAATATATATTTATACAGTAAGATTTCACAGCCACCCCTAGCATTATATATTTGATGGAATTCTGTTTTAACAGAAAATATTTCACAGTTATTATGTATATGTATATATACATATATATATATATATATATATATATATATATATATATATATAAAGACAGAGAGACAGAGAGAGAGAGAGACAGAGAGAGAGAGAGAGAGAGAGAGAGAGAGAGAGAGAGAGAGAGGTATAAATGGGAGTGATAACTCCGTAGAGTTTTGCGTGACAGACCTTCGTTTATTGAGCGGTATTTGGTATTACCACCAAAATGTTTCTGTCATACTCTGCGCTCTGTGTTTGCGACGGTATTCGTATTCGGTATAATACATATCTGAGAGACAAACGGACAGTCAGAGACATGAAAGGCTGCCTTACGGAGCCATTATTTTTCTGATTATATGCCATAAATATGGACCTGCTGCAAACAGCGTTAGGAAACGCTAAGATCATTCACAGAAATGTCTGTACGTATAGATCTGCTTTTGTAGTATGTATTCATGTATGTATGTATGTATATGTATATATATATATATATATATATATATATAATATATATATATATAAATATATATATATATATATATATATATATATATATATATATATATATATATATATATATATATATATATACACGGAGATATAACGATCTTTGAATAACCAATTACGATTTCCAAGCTGCTGAATGTGACCGGTGTATTACAAATTGCCTAATTTTTATTTCATATATACATATATATTATATATATCTATATATAAATATATATATATATATATATATATATATATATATATATATATATATATATATATATATATATACCAGCGTATTTCTTGTTTCAGTCTCATTTGCCAACTCGTCAATGTGAGCGAAGCCTCGTGTTTTGTTCTTGCATCGATGTGTTATATTCAGGCAATATTCTGTCTGAGATCTCTGTATTTTGTTTCTTAGGATTTGTTTTTTATTAAGACGTCTTCTCAAAAGAAGGCGAATAGTATTACAAGCAAGTATCTCAATGTAATAAGCCTGGAGAATAGATATGGACAGTTATGCATGATGGGAAATGTGTTTTATTCCACTGAGCGGCGTGGTAGAATTTTATTTTTTTCTGAATTGATAGTGCAGAACCATAAAATAACCTGATATTTCCATCCACATCGCATCAAAAGCCAGCGTTGTAACATTACTTTCTTCTACTGGCGTGATGCTCGGGACTTTTAGTCGACGGCCAAGTTGGATCTCCGTGTGCTAGGGAACTTTGGCGTACGGGTTCCTGTGATACAGCTGCTGAAATCGAATTTCTTTTACCTGTCTTATAACGATCTATAACATTTTCCACGGCATTCATCTAGTAATCCGAGTGTTGAATAGTGAATTGGGTAGCCAGATATCCATCAAATTAAGGCGTAAAAGCACAATAACTTTGTTTGTGACTCGTACGCCTGGCAACGGCGCGTTGTATTCAAGGCAGTAGTAGTGTGTGTCGACCAACTACGTCATGAGTGTGAACCATGACGTCATCCCCCTGCTGAATACTTCTCACGCGGCCGTCCTCCTCCTCAGTACCAGTAGAGACACCGTTGCGTTCGGAGGCAAATTGTAACCCTCCTTGTGCTGAAGTGCTTGATATTTTTTTTGAGAATTTAGTGTTCACAAAAATACTGTGCTAATGGTGGTTCTAGAGTCTAAGGGGATGTTGACTGCAGGCAGTAATCAATATTTACAACCGGATTATCTGTCTCCATTACCCACCACGGTAAGAAAAGTTTATCAACTTTACTTAATTTTTTTGTGGACTTCTCGTCAACGCGACGAGTGTCATTCGAAATACTTTTGTGTTAATATATTTGATTACATTCTTTAAAGCTTGCTTTTTAAGTAGCGAATATTTTTTTAAAAGTTTTTATTGTACTTTATATATTAAAAAAAATATTTTTCACTAGCTTAACAATTTTTTTTCTTTTTTTTTTTTGCAGCTGGATGCCAAAAAGTCTCCACTTGCGCTCCTAGCGCAAACATGCTCCCAGATCGGAGCAGACTCTTCGAAGCCCCTGCCGAACGAGAAAAAGAAAGAGGAGGAGAAGAAGGAAAAGTCGACCCCTACGCCCATCGACGCCACTCGGAGGTCCCCCGCGTTCAAGCCCTACGAGAGCGCTACCAAGAAGAACATGGCAGAGGAAACGACGAGTAGTGAGGAGAAGGGCCACGACAGAAAAACGCCTTCCAGCCAGCCCTCCAGTGCCAGGTCACCCTCCAACTCTAGCAACGGAGGTGGCTCGAGTTCGGGAGCAACCAAAGAGGAAAGTGGGCGACGAAGCAGCGAGGCAGGTGCCACGTCCTCCGCCTCCACGACGCCCATCATCAGATCTGGACTAGAAGTGCTCGCTGGCCATCCCAAAGACGTGCCCCTTGGCACCTACAGAACTGGCGTACCCCCAATGCTGCCTCATGGATACCCAGGACTGGAGAGCCATCCAGCCCTTCGTGGCGCCCATCCAGGTTTCATGCAAGGTCTGGGCCTCCCTGGACTGCCCTCCTCCTTAGCCTCCGTGTACCCAAGTGCAGCTGCCGCCGCCCTCTATTCCTCCGCAGGACTCACTTCCTCCACAGGATTACCTCCGTCGCTTCTTGCATCTCCATATCTCACTTACACTCGTGTTAAAACGGCCGGAGGTGGTGAAGCGGTAGTGCCTGTGTGTCGGGATCCTTACTGCACTGGGTGCCCCTATTCCGTGCAAAACAACCATCTGCTACAGTCTGGCGGTGCGTGCCCTCCGTCGTGTACTCAGTGCGAACAGGCCAAGGCCGCCCTCAGTGCTCTCCCCGGACTGTCTTCTTTACCTCCTTCATCTCTCGTGCCTGCAAGCAGTATCCTGCCACCCACATCAGTCGCTGCTGCTGCAGCAGCTTCGTTGTATTCTCCGTCAGCTGCTTCTTCCCTCCTCACGGGTCCCCCTCGACCATACGTGTGCAACTGGATAGCAGGAGACACTTACTGTGGCAAGCGATTTTCTACCTCGGAGGAGCTTCTTCAGCACCTGAGAACCCACACAAACATGTCCACAGATTCGTCGTCTCTGAGTCTGCTGTCTAATCCTCTTCACGCCCACGCCGCCCTCCTGGGTTCAGCCCATTCCGCCCTTCATCGGCCTGGCATGCCTTACCCTCCTCCTGCCCTGTCGCCACTAACTGCTGCCCGATACCACCCCTACAGTAAACCAGCGTCAGCCCTTTCCACATCAGCCGCCCTCACACCGACGCTGCCTGGGCTTTCTCCTTACGCCTCCGCCCTTTCAGCTTATCCTCCAGGATACCCGTCGCCCTACGCTGGCCTGTACCCAAGGCCGCCTCTCTGATGTGTGCCCTAAG
This sequence comes from Macrobrachium rosenbergii, assembly GCF_040412425.1. Classification (NCBI taxonomy): domain Eukaryota; kingdom Metazoa; phylum Arthropoda; class Malacostraca; order Decapoda; family Palaemonidae; genus Macrobrachium; species Macrobrachium rosenbergii. The sequence continues at coordinate 26,135,483 of NC_089761.1, read as the reverse complement.
GGATGTTCTACGTTATTCCCGGAATAAGTTAAAAAATAAAAAAACCCAAAAAATTCTATATAAATATATATAAAGTCCGGGATTTAGGGAGTGTGTGACCCATATCAGGTGCTATAATCAAAAGAAAAAGGTAAAAAGTTGAGTAATATAATAATATTGATCATAAAAAAGACCGGCCGTTGAGGCGTCTGTGCCAAAGCATCTGCTCCGACGTCAGCAGCTTAAATAGTGTTTAGAGAGATGTGGAGGAGAGTTACGGGCACCTCCTGGAGGTGCGAATTTGCTGCTGCTGCTGCTACTACTGCTGCTTCAGGAGAAAGAGAGAGAGAGGGAAAAAGAGAGAGGCGTGGTAGAACTCTTCGGTAGTGACGCGCCCCGTTCTGGCGGGTGGTTGGGGGTAGGGAAAATAAAACACAAAAAAGGCAGACGGGGAAAGAGCGCGGTGTGGTGATGATGGCGGAGACGAAAAACACACCGTTGTTGTTGTTCTCGTTTCTCTCGGAAACTCTTTTGATGATGAAAAGTTTGTTGCTTTGAAATTTTCACCCCCTTACGAAATAAATGGACGTCACCGCCGCTGTCAGTCGCCGCCAGATTTCATCGTCATCTCTTCTACAAAAGACAAGTTATTATCGCTCAACCCTGCCAACCAACCAACCAAAAAAAAATATATATATAAAAAAACTCCCTGTACCCCTGTCGTCGCCCCCAACTTTAAAAATGAGAAAGAAAAAAAAAGTCACTTAATATAATAAAACGGAAGTTCGGATCTCGTGGCGAGTATTTTTGTGCATCAGTAATTTTAATTCTATTTGATTTTTGACTGTGATAGCCTAAGTTTGTACATACATCCTGTAAATAATTTTTTTTCTTCTCAGTGGTGAATATGTATATGAAAATTATTTGGATTTATGACTAATTATTGAAATATAAGAGTTTTTTTAAAGAGAATTTCTATGATTTTGATTTACCTTGAAGTTTTTAACGATGATAATGAGACTCTGGTGAGGAGACGTTTTCACTACCTAACCACAATATCAAGGTAATAACAATGTGTCGATCGCAGCAGACTCTGTATCCGTCGGAACACGGACGATGCAACAACAATGCCAAAGTCGATGGAAAACGGAACAAACTTCTATATATACAAAAACTCCTTAAAAAAACTGAGTATAAAAAAAACTCTCAAACACTTGAATGGAAGCTTTAACTTACAGTAAAAGAGATGCGTTACATTGTGATGACTCACTTTTTCAAAAAAAGAAAGTTTGTTTTCCCACAAAGCTGATGAGGGATATGGACCTGGGGATTTCAATGTTACATAGTTTTCTGTTTCCTCAAAAGTATTTCTTAAACCAATTGTTATCTCAATGAACCATATCTAGTCTGCCCAAACTTATAATTATGAGTTTATATGCAACATTTTAATGTATTTAAAAAGTTAAATGCTGAAAGATATCCTCCACAAATATATATCTATATCTATATAAATTGCACTCAATAAAGAAAGCATGTTAAAATCCATCATAGTTTTATTGCTATTCATTTTTGTTACAAAAATTGTCAACTTCGTATTGGATTGGTGGCGTTTTCAAGTTTATATCTGCAATCTGTAATATTATGTATTACGATTTTTTGTATTGAAATTTGCTTTCTTGACTGAATTTAATCTTCAGAAAAATAGTAAGTAAACGATTAAGGCAAATGAAAGCACAAGTATCAAAAACTGAAGACGCGGCGGTAAAACTCTACGGGAACTGCACGCCACATTTGATACGACCCACTATCTTCGGCCTATTTTGATAATCAATACTATTCTTGTACTGCTAGCAAACCTGTAATACTGACTTATATGAAGTTCATTAAATTATAATTGATACTGGAATCATTAACAATTATTACATGTGTGAATTTTATTTCTAATGTTATTAGTTACACTTATCGGAAAAGATTTTTAAATTTGTTGATATTCCTGTAGAAAACTGGCAGTACGTGGGTTATAAATTCTTAAAATTGTATCTTTACACCTTAAAAGTATTTCATGTATAATCAGCGAATGTGAAAAAATCAAAGTTTGTACTTACCACATTACGCAAATATGACTAGTTAATCGCATTAGCAGCATATGCAATGACCAGTTGAAATTATCTTTAATATGAAAAATTAATGTATAAGAAAATACCACTTATATTTTGTAAGGTTTAGCACACGGAAGATCAATCTTGCCAATGATCCAAATCAGTTTTATCAGTCTGATAGACAAACGAGAGAGCAAGAACAAATTTTCTTTTGCCTGGAGAGTGTTCTTGACACTTACTGACCAAAGCCACGTTTAAAGGACATTTTGCAAGGCCAAGTTTATTTATTGCATCAATTGTTTTGAGACAATTGAAAGAAAAGATACCATGGAATAAGAATGCGAAAAGAATGAAATTGTCAGTCGTATGCACTGGTATGTTGGTATTTTGAAGAAACCTGACAAATTTATATGTCACAGAAAGTCACGGAATATTCACTGAATTATAAATTATATCCTTACTCCAATGAGATATCTGTAGAACACGAAAGACAGCCAAAAAAAGCGAAAATAAAAACGTGCAAAGTTCGGAGAAAACAGGTATATAAGCGAGCGAACCAACCAGAAGAAGCAGGAGGCCTGACGGTGAGACGGGGAGGGAAGGGGGAGACAGGGGAAGGCTGGGGTGTCTACCCCAGCCTACGCACAGGGCTCCCCAAGTAATGGCGAGAGCCTTCTTCTCCCTCTGCCCCCCTTCCCCCACTTGATGTATTGTGTCCATTAGATACCCCAGAGTATTATTAGCTTTGAGCTATAAATCCATTGGGCTATTCGTCTTCCTTGCTCCAAAGAATGGCCTACAATGAAGCTACACTTTTGCTCTGTAATGTGGACATGTCTCTTGAGCGAGAGACAATGTGTTATAATGCCGAGATGGCAAAGGACGGTTGACAATCTTCTATTGGTAAAAGACCTCATTTATTGTGCAGACGGGACACGAGGGTCTTTGTGTCGAGTAACGCAATATGCAGGATTCGGAAAATTAAATTAAGTTTGATCAGCCAGTTTCTGCAGTGAGTAAAAAAAAACAAAAAGTGTTACTTTCAAAAGTAATACTTTCTGCATTTTACGGCATGACGTTCCTCGTAGTCTTTCTTCTCTGTAAATATTGCAGAGAGAGGCAACAAGTTAATAGTTTTTAACATAATATTATAACATTAGTGTTTACGTGCAATTAGCGCAGCAATAATGACAAGTTTAATTGGAGAACAATGGATTGTAAAGAACCTCGTTACATAAGGAAACTATTTTAGATTCATAAAAATTCCAGTCATCCTTAAGGCGACAAAAATAAAGTAAATAATTGCTTCTGTATATGAAGAAATCAGTAGAAGATAAGTCACTGGCAAATAGAAAGTGGATGAGTAGAAAAAATGGTTAAAACTGTCTTATGACATTTGCAATATGGCTTGTCAAAGTGGCAACGTGTCTATTCAGTTAGAAAACCTGCACATTCTTACGAAATACCACACATGGCTTTGGATATATCCACCAGAATATCTTAACTCTGTGTCAAACCATGGCTGCTGGGGGGTGGGGGAGAGGGGAAGGAAGAGGTCTAATTCTCCCCCTAACAACCAACCCTCACCTCCTCTGAATTCGCTGTACGACAACTTTAAAATCACCTGGAAATCGTAACTTCACTTCGAATTACGAATCCAACGACAATCCCATGCATGGTGTTTAGCCAATACGTGTTAATCAAACCCCCCAGTTGAATTAAGTTTTCAAGCGAAGGCAAATAAGTAATAAGTGAACTAGGGACTCTGGTAACAACCTGCTCTACCGAAGCAGGGAATATGTAATGGAAGGAAATTACAGGGGACGAAGCATAGAGACGTGACTCTGGCGAAATCAAGACACAGAGTCGTGACGTTGATTAATAAAAAGTTACCTTCTATTAGGTAAGAAAAGGTATATATTTCCTCGGTGGAAATATTGTTTTCTTAGGTTACGAGTCGTGGCCAGGTATATATGACATGATAGTGCTGGGATACTGCTGATCATGCAGGAGGGGATAAAATTATATGCGAGATGTATATGCTTGCGAAAGTAAGGTTTTTAACTGACAGTGAAGGAAGGAATATTGAAAGGAATTCCTAAGATGTCGTGAAAAGATAATTTTTTTTTGAAAGTCATCCCGTGGTATGAGGAAATGCTCTAGTGATTTTGCAATGAATGATTTGGGGGAACAAATCCGCAGTTAAGTATGAGTACAGAAATATTAAGACAAATATATACAGAGAGTTTTCGGGAATGTGTTCGGTAACCCCCTTTTCAATCAGACCTTGCATGATTTCCTACAGAATAACTGGCAGTTTTATGAAATGTTCATTCTCTCTCTCTCTCTCTCTCTCTCTCTCTCTCTCTCTCTCTCTCTCTCTCTTTGTTTTTTAAATAAGTGTGGTAAAAGTCAGTACGCATATCTGCATAAATATAAGATTTCATACAACAGATTTTAACTGATTGCTTTTCAACTGATTACTTATGCTAATGTCATCGCGTGTAAAAAGTGAAACTCAGAGAGAATTAACAACCAATTTCTTTAAGCAACAGTTATACAATGCCTTCTCTCTCTTTTTTACTACGGTGCTCAAGGGAGCACCAGCGCATAAGGCCTCGGTAATCGAGGGACATCTCGCTACACACGGCTGGGGTTGTTCAGTGACTGAACACCAGTTTCTTAATCCCAGGGTCTCGGGTATCACACGCCGGTTCGAAGCCTGGTTCCAAAACCAGCATCTTAACACATGCTACGCTAAT
>NC_089761.1:26113143-26125643 GCF_040412425.1 Macrobrachium rosenbergii | reverse complement strand
CGGACGGGCGCGAACGCGGCTGGGAAACGGACGAAGCATTCTGGAAGCTTCACGAACAGGAAGCATAATTGTGAGGAGCACTAACATGATGTATCACATTTGTCCGATTATTTGACTTCTGGCTCTATCTTTAACTTAATCAGAAGGAAAATCACTGAGATTAAAAAGCGATTTATTCCTACCGAGATGAAATACAGACCTAGACCAAGGTTCCTTACTCTCTCTCTCTCTCCCTCTCTCTCTCTTTCTCTCTCTTATAAAAATATGAGCACTCATTCACACCCTTTCATGTATATATATATATATATATATATATATATATATATATATATATATATATATATATATATATATATATATATATATATATATATATATATATATATATATATATATATATATATATATATATATATATATATATGCTTTACTAAAGGCCACGCATTCACATAAATGCAGCTAAGCTACAGCTGCCAGTTTATAGATGCACGAAGTTAAGTGCTTCAAGAGCTGTTGTCCCTACAACAACTTGTTTCCGACTGCAAAGGCCTCGGCATTGAAAGAGCAAAGAAGAAGAAGAAGAAAAAATGCGAAAGTGGAACACCGAAGTTGCTCCTTCTCCGCCCCACTTCAAAGTACACGCACGAGAGAGAGAGAGAGAGAGAGAGAGAGAGAGAGAGAGCGCTCCTGCGCGCCCAGCCTTTGGTGCATGGGAGCGCCAGCCCGTCTCACGTCATGTGAAGTTTTGAGTCATTGTCTATCTGCGCGCGTCTGCAGACGACATGATTACATGCCGAGTGCTGACTTGGCCGAGGCGTTTCCTCCTTCATATTGATAACCGGGGATCCCATAATAGTACAAGAGACAAGAGGCATAAGGCCTGCTGCCATTAGACATGCGGCCGATGGCATTTAGGTGAATTTATATGTCGCTCTCTTGAGTGAATTTCGATAAGATTAGCTCTGTTGCGAGTGCGTGTTGGTCACATTGATCATGAGGAGGTCCTCAAATAAAAGGAGAATTAATAGTACTTTTATTCGTATGTATGTATATATTATATATATAATATATACACACATATATATATTTATTGTATATATGTGTATATATACTGATAAATATATATATATATATATATATATATATATATATATATATATATATATATACATATATATATATATATATACATATATATATAAACATATATACAGTAGATATATATAGATGTATATATGTACTTATAAATATAAACACCTTTTTTGCTTAAAAGTCGATGCTTCAACAGGTATTAACTTTCCAGATTCCTGTTAGTGTTTTGTGTTGAGGTTGCAACCCCCTTGCCTTCCTCAAGCGTCGTGGCGACCCTCCTCAGTTAACTGGCTACCATTTTCACAATCCACCGCGCAGTGCATCAGAGGCACAACAGGTATTTCAGGAAGCATCCTTAATTCACTTTCGCCTCCTAAGGATTGGCACGTAGGATACCCTAGGACTAGAGAGAATTAAGAATAAAATAAATGCATTGACCTTTTTTATGCTAACAAAACTGTATCATGAACTAACTATATATATGAATAATACATGTATGTGAATCGATGCGTACCTTACACACACACACTTTGTCGCCGATAAAGACGTCAAACAATCATGATGTTTTGCAAACACATCATGCAATATGACCATTAGCGGAAAACAAATGACCTGGCAGTTTTAATTGTGCCAGATTGATCCCTTAAGAGAGACGTATCTTTAAAGATTCAGCGTTGGAACTGGTACTGTTGTTGCTGGTACTGTTATCCCTGCCGGTTATATAATAATAATAATAATAATAATAATAATAATAATAATAATAATAATAATAATAATAGCATGAGTCCCAATGGAGGAACAAATCCACAGTTATGTATCGGTACATATATTTAAGAAAAGAGATTTATTTCTAGATATATGTACTCATGCATAACTGTGGATTTGTTTCTCCAACAATAATAATAATAATAATAATAGTGTGTGTTGTATTGTGTGTGTGTGTGTTATTAATGTGTAATATTGATTGAGTTGTCATGGTTAATATTTGTCATCATATTCACCGACATTCTACCTATATTATTATTATTATTATTATGAAAAAATATCTCGCTTGCCTGAGATCGACGGTTACACAAGTAACCACTCAGTACAATTATAAAGTATATATTTATCTTACACGCAGTTATTATTAGTTAACGACAAAAAGAACCTGATATATTATCTGGCCGCCAGTTATTATTAGTCAACGATAACAAAAATGTGACTTCTAAACTGCTGATTATTAAAATGAATTCGCAATTCGGTTGTAGTCTTTAGTTGATGTGAGCATCCTTGTTACATTGTTCGTGAATAATAAGCATTGGTCCTTAATAGAATTATATTGTTTTTATACTGTCTCCTATTATTATTATTATTATTATTATTATTATTATTATTATTATTATTATTGCTGTGGTTATTTGGATTTGATGCAATGTTGTATATTCCCATTTTATGAAAAGGTTGCCTTGACAGCTTGCTTCTAAGAACACATCTGACTAATTTCTCTCTCTCTCTCTCTCTCTCTCTCTCTCTCTCTTCTTCTTCTTCTTCTTCTTCTTCTCGTACTACTCCTGATATTCTCTCTCTCTCTCTCTCTCTCTTTTAAGTAACATCCCTGAAAGGCAAGAAAATGGCTTTAATTTACAAGTCACAAAAATTATGAGAGAGAGAGAGAGAGAGAGAGAGAGAGAGCCTGATATGAATGATAATGTGCAGATTCCGAGCGCTTTGCGAAACGTCTAAAATTAAGAACATGAACCCACCGCCGTGATTAGTCACTTCGAACGAGCATTCGTCATAATCATGATCCGTAATTATGACTTGACTACGTGGCTGGGTCAACGGGCAATGACAAAGAGATTGTGCTATCGTTCTGAAGGGCCGGGAAAAAAGAAGAGAAATTGAGATGATGAAAACTGACAGTGTTAATTCAACGTGTACTTAGTTTTTTTTTTTCGTAAGTGGCTTTTAAGAATACGCTAATCCAAATTGTTTGCATTTAAAGACGTTCGCTCAGTTGTTTTATTTTTTATTTTTTTGTCTGAGTTGAATCTAGAAAGAAAATAAGAATTGCTGATGTCAAAACAAGTTTCACTCGGTCTTCTGTGTTTTTTTTTTTTTGTTTTTTGTGTCGATTTTGAGAAAATGAAAAGTTTTAACGTCAAAGCACAGCTCATTCAGTTCCTTTTGTTTTTCAAGTTACTTTTGCGAAGAAGTAAATCAAAATTGTTAACGTCAAATCAGCTTTTGATTAGTTCATTGCGTCTTTTTATGAAATGAAATTTAATAGGATATAATATTTATATATTATATATACATATATATATATATATATATATATATATATATATATAATATATATATATATACATTTTATATATCTACATATATATATATATATATATATATATATATATATATATATATATATATAACTATATATATATATATATATATATATATATCTAAGTGACCCATTTTTCTAGAATTCCTATTCTCTGCTCGGGGATCCCTGACTGAAATACGGATTTGATCTGTTCTTACAAAGATAATCCTATACAACTAATATAAAAAGCTTTGGGTAGAGCTGTTGGACTTAGCATTTCCTTAATGAGTACAAGTTAAAAACAAAGGAAAAATAATTAGTAAAAAAAATAAACCTTTCAGATAGATTTCACATGGCACTGTCCAGGCCATGAAATGATACAGTCCACTGATCATCAGTCCTTCCTAGGATTGGGTGAGCGTGAATGGAAGAAAATTGAACGAAGGGAAAATAGAGTAAACGTTTATTGGATTTCACTGTGGCATCCTTGATACACCTGTTAAATCATTTTTTTTTACTTGGATACTTCAGGTGAAAATTGAGGAATTTCACATTTAATTTTAATGCGTTTCTTTTTTGGTTTACAAAGGAATAATTTTGGTAACCATGTTTTTTTTTTTTTCCATTGTTTCTTAGAAATGTAGCATTTATTTATGTAAATCATTTTGGTTTAATTTCGGAGTGCGTGCTTGTCCCTTGATTTCACGTACCTTCTTGTACCCTTGTCATGCCAGGAATATTAGTATATCTATCTATCTGTCTATCTATCTATCTATCTATCTATCTATCCATTTATCTATCTATCTGTCTATCTCAGATACAGATATCAGTCCCAGCTATGATAATTAAATCACTCCTCCTTTATCATTGCCAGTTTGGTAAATGTTGTTATTTGTTGTTGCTATTCTTTTTATTGCTGACCCAGCTTATCAGCAGAAAGATTTTTTTTTTTATTGTTTCCTAAGCAGGACGTTGCTACAGGTCTATTCTCGATGTTCTTTCAGTATAAATAGATGGATATGTAGAGAGACTGATACACACACACATTATATGTATATATATATATAATATATATATATATATATATATATATATATATATATATGTACATGGGTATATATATATATATACATATACATATACATATACATATATACAAGGAGAGAGAGTCAGAATGTACTTGAGTGAACTACTGTACTTCATGTCATGATATCTTTGCTAGCCGTTAAGACCAATAATTTGTTTAAAATTATTTGACTTCTCGCAGTTGTATTTGTGTTCCTGATTTGAATGACCTAAGACCTACAGTTAGCTGCAATTCTGCGTTCACAAGCTTGATGAATTTTAATATTCGAGAATTCAAAGGTGATAATATAATTCAGAGCAGTTTATCATTATATGAATTACATTAAGATAATCAGCTTTTTCTCGCCAGGTATTTTTAAATGAGTTTACGTTGCACCACGGTTTTAAAATGAGGAGATAAATAAAGAGATAAATAAATAAATAAGCAAATAAAAACATAAATATATAAATATACCTAATCTTTTGAAACTTCCTCTGAGGTATATTCATGTAACCTTTTTTGAGGAGCAAAAAAAATTAACTAAAAAAAAAATGATACTTCTCCACTCGACTTGAAAACGGGAATGGAAAGCAAAACAGAATAATGTCTCTCGGAATGATATCATCATTCTAAATGCGTTTTTTTTTTTTTATGTGTCGGAAAATGGCAAGATATTTCTCTCGATAAAAGCCTATCACTAGACAGGAATTACCCGACCTAGCGGGTGTAATTGTCTTGGTATAATAACTTAATAACACTGAAATCCAAATGACTGCCATCAAAGGCAGTCAGTGGTTTATTATGCCTATCTCTGCAAGCAAATGGCCGACTCATTTCGGCGGTTTTTGTCATTTGTTAGTACACGACGATAATTTCCTGAACGCAATGACAATATAATTTGCTCTTTTGTGTTTTTTTTTTACTCCGTGGTATCAGAGAGAGAGAGAGAGAGAGAGAGAGAGAGATATGTGGTAAAAAGGCAAATATACTATAAGCTTTTTTCCACTTAAAATTTTTCTTACAAAATTATGAGAGAGAGAGAGAGAGAGAGTTACGTTAACAAATTTTTCAAGTTATACTTCGAAACGGGTTTAATCCAACTGTGTCATTCTTCGTAGTTTAAGGCATACTCATAGTGACCTTTTTACCAAAATTCTCTCTGTCTCTCTCTCTCTCTCTCTCTTTCTCTCTCTCTCTCTCTCTCTCTCTCTCTCTGATAATTTTGTACGAAAAATAAGTGTAAAAAAATAGTTTAAGGCTTAGTTGCCCTTTTACCCTTTATCTCTCTCTCTCTCTCTCTCTCTCTCTCTCTCTCTCTGATAATTTGGACGAAAAATAAGTGTAAAAAGAATAGTTTAAGGCTTAGTTGCCCTTTTACCACATTCTCTCTCTCTCTCTCTCTCTCTCTCTCTCTCTCTCTCTCTCTCTCTCTCTCTCTCTCTCTCTCTCTCTCTGATAATTTGGACGAAAAATAAGCAAAAAAATTGTTTAAGGCTTGGTTACCCTTTTACCCTTTATTACATTCTCTCTCTCTCTCTCTCTCTCTCTCTCTCTCTCTCTCTCTCTCTCTCTCTCTCTCTGATAATTTTGAACAAAAAATAAATGAAAAAAAGCCTTAAAGCTTGGCTACCCTTATACCACATTCTCTCTCTCTCTCTCTCTCTCTCTCTCTCTCTCTCTCTCTCTCTCTCTCTCTCTCTCTCTCTCATAATTTTGCAAGAAAAATGATAAGTAGAAAAAACGAAATAAAATCGCCTTTTGCCAAGGTATGAATATAACAATACGTATTAATTTCTATCAAAGGATAAACTTCCGGTACTTGTTACCCTTGATATATTTTCCCCCCTGGTATTGAAAACATTCTCACGGTGTTCTTCGTTATCTCGTATTTTCCTCCTGATGCTTTTACAGCATCACAGCCTCTTCACCCCATCATCCCTTCTCCCCCTTACACCCCAACTAACCCCTGTCCCCCCCCAACCCTGCCCACCCCTTGCCTACATAATCCCATCACTTCCCGTAGACATGGAAGGGAAACCCTTCAACCAAAAGCCGCCCGATTCTAATTTAACTTTAATCCCCATCCTTCTCTTGCCTTCTCTTTTCAAGTCGCTTCTATAGAAGGAGAGAGAGAGAGAGGAGGGGTCCTTTTTATATGGTCTCTTCAATACCTTCTCGAATACCCTTTCGCCTTTTTACCGATATCCCTTTGGTATATGCAAGTTGCTCCTAGGTTTGGTTTCACAGTGCCGACATCGGCTTACATCCTCCTCCTCCTCCTCCTCCTCCTCCTCCTCCTCCTCCTCCTCTTCCTGTCTGAATTTTCTGTTTCCTTCTGTTTCTTCGTGTGTTTGTCTATTTGACGTCTAAACTTCATTACTTTAATATTCCATTTCCTTCTCATCTCTTACCGTGTCCTTTCCTGCTTCATTTCGTTATTAATGATGTGCTTCTTCACTTCAAAATGAGCAAACATTCTTGTGGAACAAACCCAGGTAATTAATTTCCTGCTATTATTATTATTATTATTATTACTATTGTTATTGTTGTTAATTAATTAATTAATTAAAACGGGTAAAACATCCATGGTAATTAAAATATCTCGCTGCTTTGAAACGCCGCTTAATTATTTGCCTTTCATGAGAAAAATTTTTTTCTTGGGGCTTAAGCTTTGTATCCATGTCACCGTTCATGGTTCCTCACTCTCCACCTTTCCCTCTTCACGGGACTGGAATTCTTTTCTTCATGATGGGGCTCGATCCTTCTTTTCCTGCATCAGGGGCTCTGACTCTTTTCCTTCATTAGGGGGGCTGGAATTTTTCCCTTTTTTTAATTAGGGGGCTGGAACTTTCCTTTCCACCATCAAGGGCTGAAACTTTTATTTTCCCCATTAGGGGCTGGAACTTCTCTTTCCTGCATCAAAGGGCTGAAATTTTTCTTTCCTTCATCTATAGCTGAAACTTTCCTTTCCTTTCCTTCATCAGGGGGCTGGAACTTTCCTTTTCTTCATGAAAAGTCCTTTCCTTCATCAGGGGACTGGAACTTTCCTTTCCTTCATCAGGGGACTGGAACTTTCCTTTCCTTCATCAGGGGACTGGAACTTTCCTTTCCTTCATCAGGGGACTGGAACTTTCCTTTCCTTCATCAGGGAGCTGGAACGTTCCTTTCCTGCATAAAGGGCTGAAACTTTCCTTTCCTCTAATAGGGGCCTGGAACGTTTGTTTTTCACTGGGGGGAGGAGGACTGGAACTTTCCTTGCCTTCATTAGCGAGCTGGAATTTTCATCTTTTACTTATTATTTGAGTGTCTTTCGTCAAGAGGCATTAGACCATCATTTCGAATTCTTTAAATTTTCCAGGCCTATGAAAGGGAACTACATTGGAGTCCGTTTCCACATCAGATTTTAGTTCTCTGTAAAAGAAAACTATTGTGCCGGCTTTGTCTGGCTGTCACACTTTTTCTGTCCGCCTTTTTCTGTCGCTTCAGATCTTAAAAACTACTAAGTTTGGGGTTGCAAATTGATATGTTGATCATCACCCTCCAATCATCAAACATACCAAATTGCGCCATCTAACCCCTCAGTAGTTTTATTCTATTCAGGTTGAAGTTAGCCATAATCGTGCTTCTGGCAACGATATAGGATAGACCACCAACGGGCCGTGGTGAAAGTTTCTAGGCCGCGGCTCATACAGCATTATACTGACCGAGACCGCCGAAAGATAGTTCTATTACCGGTGGCCTTGATTATACGCTTTAGCGGCTGTACAGAAAACCCGATTGCGCCGAAGAAACTTCGGCGCATTCTTTACATGTTTTTCAAAGTAACTACATCTTGCCAAGTATGTTGTATAAAGGTATACAGGGACTTTTGTCTATTTTACAGTTAGCTTTCGTGATGATTGAATTTGTTTGGTGGCAAACTAAAGCAGGGTAGCTATGCTTTTGAAAGTTGCTTCAGCTTGAACTTGAACTCATGAGATACTGTTTAAAATATTATTTAGTCCCAAAGAAAATATTAAGGCGAATCTGTTGTAACTGAGACTAGCACAATATATATGAAAGTTCTAGTTCACAAGTAATTTATAACACTTAGGATTAAGTTTTCCATGCTACTCCGACATCATTTGCCTCTGTAAAGCATTGGTGCGATAAAAACTGAATATAATATATTCTTATTATCTTGAAGTTACAACACAGCCAGACTGAACCCAAGCACTGAACATGAACAAAATTATGGTAATATTTTTGCTTTAATAATACCGCTGCGGACCTGATTTTGTTGAATGTATTATGATAACTTCCAGACAGGAGTAAAATGGATAGTAATTTTCTATTTTCCCCAAGAAGAAGTTAAGACAATAGTACATCCTCTTCTGCCTGATCCTCAACTGGAGGTTGCCTCATATTGGGTTATTGTTGATCCTCAGCTGAAATTTGCCCCATATTGGGTTGTTGTTGATCCTCAGCTGAAGTTTGCCTCATGTAGGGTTGTTTTTGATCCTCAGCTGAAGTCTTCCTCATGTTGGGTTGTTGTTAATCCTCAGCTGAAGTTTGCCTCATATTTGGTTGTTGTTGATCCTCAGCTGAAGTTTGCCTCATATTGAGTTGTTTTTTATCCTCAGCTGAGGTTTGCCTCATATTGGGCTGTTGTTGATCCTCAGCTGAAGTTTGCCTGATGTTGGGTTGGTGTTGATCCTCAGCTGAAGTTTGTCTCATTTTGGGTTGTTGTTGATCCTCAGCTGAATTTTGCCTCATGTTGGGTTGTTGTTGATCCTCAGCTGAAGTTTGCCTCATATTGGGTTGTTTTTGATCGTCAGCTGAAGTTTGCCTTATGTTGGGTTGTTTTTGATCCTCAGCTGAAGTTTGCCTCATATTTGGTTGTTGTTGATCCTCAGCTGAAGTTTGCCTCATGTTAGGCTATTGTTGATCCTCAGCTGAAGTTTGCCTCATATTGGGTTGTTGTTGATCCTCAGCTGAGGTTTACCTGATGTTGGGTTGTTTTTGGTCCCCAACTGAAGTTTGCCTCACATTGGGTTGTTGTTGATCCTCAGCTGAAGTTTGTTTGATGTTGGATTGTTTTTGGTCCTCAGCTAAAGTTTGCCTCATATTGGGTTGTTGTTGATCCTCAGCTGAAGTCTGCCTCATGTTGGGTTGTTTTTTGCCTTCAGCTGAAGTTTGCCTCATGTTGGGTTGTTTTTTATCCTCACCTGAAGTTTGCCTCATGTTGGCTTGTTGTTGATCCTCAGCAGGAGTTTGCCTCATATAGGGTTGTTGTTGATCCTCAGCTGAAGTTTGCCTCATATTGGGTTGTTGTTGATCCTCAGCTGAAGTTTTCCCCATGTTGGGTTGTTTTTTATCCTCAACAGGAGGTTGCCTCATGTTGGGTTGTTGTTGTTATTGTTGTTGCTATTGCTGCAGATTAAGGTGGCTTTGTGCCAGCAAAGGCTCTTGCTCCTGGAGTAGTCCATTGAAGGATTTGGATAAAAAGGAGCCTCACACGAAAACACACAAGCTCACTCATCAAGCGCTGATCAAGGAATGAAAGAATATCACCTAACCTTTAGGGGAACAGCAAGATTTCCCATTTATATGGGTTTATTTAGCCTTCAAAGATATTTAGCACTTAAACTTCCTAGAATACAAATGTACTAAATATTGAATTCAGAATCCGGTAGGAATCAGAACCGTTCAATGACCTTTGACTGTTCCGAAACTGACCTATTATTTTGAAAAGGAAGGTTATCAGTATTTTATAAACAGTTTCATGAAAGCACGCCAGGGAATAATTTATAAGTATTTATGGACTGAATAAAATTTTTGTTAAAAAAAAACTATTTTATTAGCACAGATTCGATGAATACGTGAGTTTTATTGCCAGTTTGTACATAATTGAATGTATTAATCGGTCGTGGAATTCGATAACTTTTTTTTTTTTATTAATTTCGACTATAGTAATGATGGACTTTTACAAATAATAATGATTAAATATAATGTAACTTGAGAACCGTGATACTCAACACATACATATACAGTATATATGTATACATACATACTTATATATATATATATATATATATATATATATATATATATATATATATATATATATATATGTGTGTGTGTGTGTGTGTGTGGGTGTGTATGTATGTATGTATACGCACACACACACATATATATACACATACATACATACATACATACATACATGCATGCATACATACATACCGCACCATTATCATTATGATGATTATGACTTTAGCGACGAAGCTGACATACCGTTCTTAAGACAAATATGAGGATGATAGCCTATCATCATTTTTTTCGAACAACGATACTAAATACCTCACATCTATAGACAAAGAATTTCTCTCGAAATGTTCACCGCATCACTGACAGCGTCTCAGATAACGCCTAAAACAATCAACGCGTTTTCCCTTAACCCATTATTATTATTTTTTTCTCTCTCCTATTCTTACTTCACAACAAGAGCCATCAATCAAAATAAAAGCTAATGGGACGTATGTCAAAGAAACTGGGTAATGAAGGAGTCTTGGTAGAAATGGGAGCGGTTTTTGGGAAAGGGAAAATAGTTTTTGTGGTTCGGGGTGGGGGAGGGGAGGGGGTGGATGAGGAGGGGTAGGGGTGCGTGAACCCCTTGTTGGTGTTTGTGGGAGAGGCTGAACGAACAAGGAGGAGGAGGAAGGGGAGGAGGAGATGAGGAGGAAAAGAAGATTACAGAAAAGGTCATCATTATACCCTACAGTTTTTCCTCTCGTAAACTATATAAAAAAAAAATAGGGCTTCTGTTTTAGCAGGGAAGAGCCTGAGAGAGAGAGAGAGAGAGAGAGAGAGAGAGAGAGAGAGAGAAGAGAATTCTTAGATTTCAGATAGTTCTTTATTATTGTAACACTTGTTTTTGATACTTCCTTTTATAAGTCATTGGATTGAGACATCAGATTCTTAGCAAGTTCATGTTGCCTATATATATATATATATATATATATATATATATATATATATATATATATATATATATATATATTTATTTAAATATATATACATACATATACATATATGTATATATATAAATATATACATACATATATAATATATATAATATATACATATGTATACACACACACACACACACACACATATATATATATATATATATATATATATATATATATATATAAAGAGAGAGTGAGACCTGTTATTTAATTACCTGTTACGTTTAATCAACAAATTTTATCAATATTTTTAGAGACAGATAGCGTCTTGGATCCTAGTATCTATAATAAACTCAGTATTATAATTTGCTCAACAACTAAGAAAATTTGGAAAATATCTTTATGAATTTTTTTTTCTGGTTTTTCAGTCGAGGTTCGTCACTAAACTTCAGCGAAAACCAGCAACGTGTCTTCTGTGAGTATTTTTGCTACTTTAATTTACTGTATCTTTGTTTACAACAGAACCTCTTGTAAGATATTAGTTATTTGATAATTAGGCACCATCTGTTTGTAGTTTCACTGATATATTTCTCTTTTAGAGTCTCTTTACTAGCAATCAGAGAAGGAAAAATTGAAAGCAGATACGAATTTATAGGTATATGGGAAAAAGAATATCAAACTACTTGATACTGCTAGGAAGTATAAAAAAACTAACATTAATCTTATTGGAGAAACGAATCCACAGTTATGTATGTGTATGTGTACGTACATTTAAATGTACGTACATATGCATAACTGTGGATTTGTTTCTCCATTTCAAGACTCATGCTACTATGAATAATTTTTAATTAATCTTATTAAATAAAAAAAAATAGACAAATAAGAAACAGATAATAGACTTTGGTTCTGTCCTTCTTAACACATTTTTTGCGTCATTTTTATTTCTCGCAAAAGTTTTTTATTTTTATTTATTTTTTTTTAACGAGAGAGACCCCTTCTCCCTATGCTAAAAAGGGGAAATTGAAAGCCCCACAAGGCATCTAAAAGGCAGACAGTCAAGATCGTTGTACCATAATGGTCTCCT
>NC_089761.1:26098143-26105643 GCF_040412425.1 Macrobrachium rosenbergii | reverse complement strand
TATGTTATGATTACGTCAGTAAGGTTATTTATCATCAAAAGCACCATCTCTGCATAAAAAAGTCTACAGTAGTCTTCTTCTTTTAACGTGCTTTTTTCCCATTTGTATGGGGTAAGCACGATGCCTTCTATTTGAAGGACTTTGATTTGGCTTTGGGGTAGACTTTGTAGTCTCGATCGGCTGCCCTGCCTGTCATCGCTTAGACTGGTAGCATATGTACATGTATTGTACCAGTCACCAGCGTCCATTCTCCCAGCAGCGAGGAGACGTTGCGCGGTTAGGTCGACAGTCGAGACGTGTAAGGTGTCTGTTATGTTTTAAAAAAAAGTCTACAGTAGTAAATAGGTAAATACATAATGTCGGTCAAATTTTCGGCAGCTTTCTTGTGCAGAAGTTAATTATGTATAATAACATACTTAACACCCCAGACTTCTAACGCGCATTGTTATCATAACGGTTGAAGTGATGGCTTTCATTGCAGTCATCCATTACGCCACTCGCCGATTGATAGATACCCGAGGGATTGGGAGTTTAAGCAGACCTTTTCCGAGACCCACTTAATCTTGACCTAAACCCTTCAATTTGTTTGGAATGTAATTTTTTTTTTCATCTCCTAGGCATACCATTTCCTTCCCACGTAAGTGCCTTAAATTCTATTTCTTGGCCTGTTCGACTGGTACCTGTTATTGTGACGAAATCAGTTGGTATGTTTCAATATTTTTTCTAATATTTATGGAGCTGTTTCTCTATATCTGTCTGTCTATCTATCTGTCCAAATATCTGTCTATCTATCTATCTATCTATCTATCTATCTATATATATATTATATATATATATATATATATATATATATATATATATATATATATATATATATATATTTATATTATATATATATATATATATATATATATATATATATATATATATATATATATATAAAACATATAATATAATATATATATTTCTTTTCTTTTGGCTTCTCGCGCTTACTACGCAGGACACAAATCTTCATCCATTTCTGGTTAAGAATTTTCTCGTTCACTGGTTCATTAAATTTCAAATAGCTTTTAAATAACTGAATTAGAGTTTTTAGTAGATTTATATGTATATATATATGTATATATTTAATGTACATACATATACATATATATAATGCGTGATTGTGCGCGTGTTTGTGTGGGCTCGCGTGCGTGTGTTTTTGTATATTGGTTTTCGCAGGTTTCACCACTAAGAATAAGATATTGACATATATGATAGTATCCTCAGTTGTTATATTCCATTCTGGCAATAAAAAAAATTGATGCAGAATTAAAACATTATTTTCTCCCTATCAGATTTCGTTTCGCTTATTCACTCCAATGCTCCCAGATTTCGTTATGACTCATTGTTACCCAACATTTAACCCCAAGAGATTTGTTAAAAGTTCAATCAAGAACTCCAATTCAATTCGTGTTTGAATTCTTTTCACGACAACAGCTTCTCATGAGTTTTATTATGACTCCTTGTTATTCTCTAATAAAACTGTATTAGTTTTATGTAAAAAAATTGTGAGCTTTTAATTCCTGACACCTGTTGACATATCACGTAATCAAGCCAGCCCTCGATGACATATCACGTAATTAGGGTTGCGCACGCAACTGGTCATAGCTTCGAAGGAATTAAGTGTCGAATATAACTACATTTCGGTGACGAGAAACTGTCATTGTATTGCGCCATCTGTGGAATTCTTTTCTGCCAATAAGTGCGATGTTGTAAATATTTTTTTTTAAGTCTCTCTCTCTCTCTCTCTCTCTCTCTCTCTCTCTCTCTCTCTCTCTCTCTCTCTCTCTCTCTTCGTTCCTTTTGCAAACACACACATATTAGGCAATTGTGATGGTTTCCAGTACAGCTCACTGATTTTAACGTATGCGTTTCATTGAAGATATATATATATATATATATATATATATATATATATATATATATATATATATATATATATATATGTGTGTGTGTGTGTGTATGTATATCTGTATGTATGTAAACACACACACACATGTATATATATATATATATATATATATATATATATATATATATAAAGATATATATATATATATATATATATATATATATATATATATATATATATATATATATATATATATATATATATATGTATGTATGTATGTATGTATGTATATATATTCATTAGAGCTATAAAAATGTTTTTCCAGAGCTGGGTGCAAAGTAACAAACAGAAACAAATAAAGCTAAAAACATATAAACATCATTCTTTAAAATAGTTACGAAAACAACGAACCAAAGCATATAGAATAAAAATATTATTTTAAATACAAGTGAACGAAGAAACCTTTTAAACTAAACCCAAACCTTTTAATCACACTGTGTCAGGAAAAGCTGTACGTACTGATGTAAAGAAGTGACATATTAAAAAAAAAAAGATATAATGTCTCTCGATAGTTATATAAAAATCGAATTACCACAATCTCTTCCAGTACTTGTGTCAGTGCGAGGACGACAAAGGACCTCTCAATGTACAGTAATTTGTTGTTTAGAACAGATTCTGATAAGTAATTCTTGTTGCCAAGTGTAATTATCATTTTGTGTGAAGACTATATAGTTGCTGTTGCTTAGTTGGTCTGAAACTATTGACTGGTCATATTTCTTGCTTATAATATAAAGCATAAATGATAAAAGCTTTCAGTAATTCGGTTGACAGATGAAAACAGTCGATGAAAAAGAAATTATCAGTTAACTTTAAGAAATATAAAAAACTGAAAAATGGGGACTTGTTTAATTAGACAAACTTTTTTTCTTATATTCCCATTTATCTCATCAGTCGTTCATTTACTTGCTCGGTACTCTTAATAAATGGTCTAACTAAAGTAGCCTATTTGAATATGGTATACGTAAGTATATATTGCCATTTATTTTATGCATTGTTTAATTCATATATTGTTTTTAAATTATTCTCTTTTGAAGAAGAAGAAGAAGAAGAAGAAGAAGAAGAAGAAGAAGAAGAAGGAGGGAAGGAGGAGGAGGAGGAGGAGGAGGAGGAGGAGGAGGAGGAGAAGGGGATAACATATATAAATATATATATAATACTGCATATATATATATATATATATATATATATATATATATATATATATATATATATATATATATATATTTTATATATTTATACACTAAGAGAGAGAGAGAGAGAGAGAGAGAGAGAGAGAGAGAGAGAGAGAGAGATTTGAAATTGCAATCATTTTTTTGTGTCTGTATGTTTGACATTTTGGGAAGGCCATGACTTTTCGCCCCTTGAATTTTCGAACTATTTGGCTAAAATCTATGATTATCTTAGTTATTTTAACAGAGAACATTTGAGAGTTGTAATAACTGATGAAGTATAATTGCAGGTAATGATAGCGCTGCCGGTTTTTTTTTTTTTAATATTTGTGTTGTAAGAATTTCTTTAAGCACTTAGACTGCCATCTTTAAAATCAACTGTTAACTCCAGAAGCTTGAATCCCATCAGTTTAAGACAGTAATGACTGACATTACTAGGAGCTCTGACTGTCATTGCCTGGGGCCTATCTACATTCACCAGAAAATGACTGCATCACAGGAGTAATGACTGTCATCCCTATACAGTAAGTCATAACTGTCATAACCAGTAACTTCCATCACCACGAAATCTATCAAAAGGAGCAGAGACTGTCATCACCAGGAGGTCTATTTGCTATTGCCAAGGGCTCTTGACTGTCATCACCAGGGGATCTACCTCTATTACTATCTGCTCTGGACTGTCATCAACAGGGGATCTAACTGCTATTACCAAGGGCTCTGACTGTCATCACCAGGGGATCTAACTGCTATTACCAAGGGCTCTGACTGTCATCACCATGGAATCTATCTGTTATTACTGCGGGCTCTGACTGTCATCACCGGGGGATCTACATGCTATTGCTCTGGGGTTTGACTGTCATCACCAGGAGATCTACCTGCTATCAATAAGGACTCTGAACTGTCATCATCAGGGAATCTACCTGCTATTACCAAGGGCTCTGACTGTCATCACCAGGGAATCTACCTGCTATTACCAAGGGCTCTGACTGTCATCACCAGGGGATCTACCTGCTATCACCTAGGGCGCTAACTGTCATCACCAAGATCCTTCAATGAAACCACCAGAGAATCCGATTGCTTTCACAAGGATTCCTAAGTGTAGGAGCGCTGCCTACCATCATACGAAGCACCGACTGCCATCACCGGGAGCCACGACAGTCATCACCACAAAAGGAGCCTTAAGTGACTGTCATCAATAATGGCGATGACTGGCATCACCCAGCGCCGGGACGACGTCCAACAAAACCCTCCATTTTAACAAGTAATTTTCCCCAAAGTGGTGCTTCGTCTCCTTCGGTTATGCACATCACTCTTCAATTAGGTTTCCATAAATTTCGCCCAAATACAAATAGCATTATGCTTCATATGAGCTGATTGGTGGTAACGATCACTAACTGCCGGTGGGGTACCGATCAGCATCGGGTGCAGGGGGAGGGGTGATGTGGGAAGTGGGTGGGGAGGGGAAGGTAGTGATCGTTATTTTACTCTGAACAACTGCACATGGCCACGAGTAATAGGTTGCGCGGTAAATTATCTTTCGGGTATAATTACCGTCCGAGATAACTCAGCAAGGCTTCGTCTTAATGAGAACCCATGATGACAGGCATTAGCAAATGCCAATGTTCACTAATGATGAGTAACAACAACAGCTTTATCCTCCCCGACTCCTTTATCCCCACCCCACATCCTAAACGTACCATGCCCCTTCCCTCCCTTCCTCTTTACCCATCTCTCACCGCTCCGGAAAAAAAAGTAAAGGTCTTTAGTCATCTGCATATCAGCGCGAAGGGATGAACATTTTGCACAGGCTCCCAGCCCCCCGCCCCCACCCCCCATTCCTTCTGAGCAGCCGAACGAATCTATTACCGCCAAAACACGGTTTGTCGTAAACAATCGCCCTAGGATGTTCCTTAATCGCCTTTGGGATATTGCTAATAATCGCCAGTAATCAACAATAATCATCATTAATCACCTGAGTCACGGATTAATTCCCAGATCTCCCTGTGGATTACGAGACGCAGACAATCCTCAAACCCGCACTGGAAGGAGGAAGAAGGGCGCAAGCCGAGCCGCCCTGGAACTGGAGACATGACCTTTACGTGAACCGTCTATAAGGTCCAAAATCGTATGGCGTGGCGCCTCCTTTCAAGCGACGTCTGACTGTTCGTTCCGGTCATATCCGTCCGGAAACATGTCGGGAGAGCATAATTTTGATGCAGGAAAATTAAAGCCGTGAGGATCTGGATGTGTCTTTAACATTATCATGTTTTGGCTGCGACTGTACATTAGGAGGTATTAGAAAGAAGGTGGAGGGGTGGGGTGGGGGTCTTTGGAAGGGGGAGGGGAGAGGGGGTGCCAGGCATCGCCAGATTTATCCACTCATTACCAAATTGAAACGAGGCGTTAAGCCTCTGGTTATTAACCCGAAGAAAGCCGGGAAATGCCGAAATTCTCGGATGACTCCGGACGGAAACATCCGGAAAAAGGCTTTTATGGATCTCAGAATAGGGAAGGTTTTTTTTTTTTCTTTTTTTTACTCATTCCAGAATCTATTCATTTTCGGAGACGGTGTTTCCAGTGCTCGAGGATGAAAAGAAATTAGTGGAAAGCATTTATTTTTTATTGTAATATCGATAGAACGATTATTAAAGTGCAGAGAGGGAATTTCTCGTATGAATGTTGTCTCCTTGAAGACAGACAGAGTTTTTCTACACGTTCAGTATATTCTTGCACAAGCTCTCATAATGAGAGTCAGAGATAGAATAGTAGATTTTTCTGTATTTAAGTATGTAAATATATACAGTCTCGCACGCACACAGTGAAGGGTCCATACACACACACAGGCATTACACATATACATACATATATATATATATATATATATATATATATATATATATATATATGTATATATATATGTATATATATATATATGTATATATGTATTTTATATAAATAAATATATATACATATATTTTATATATTTATATATATATATATATATTAAATATATAAATATATATATATATATATATATATATATATATATATATATATATATATATATAAATATACAGTATATATATATATATATATATATATATATATATATATATATATATATATATATATATATATATATATATATATATATATATATATATATATATATATATATATATATATATATATATATATATGTATATATATACATGCACACATACACGCACACACACACATCACTGAACCTGAATTAATGACAAACGGTAATGAACGAATTCGGTCGCCCGTGATTTCACGAACGCAAATACAGCAATGTCTCATTAACAGCAATGAAGTTTCACAATTACTCTCACAGCGGCGGAGTGAGGTTTAAAAAAAAAAAAAAAGACTTCCAACACTTCCGACGTAGCTTTATTATAAAGGCAAATGTAGTTCCGAGAAATATTTCACCGCTCCATAATGCTTTTAACAACTAAGCCTGTCGCGTTTTTTGCCCGTGAGAGTCCTTCAAAAAAAAAGAAACGCTTGCTATTCTAATATCGAAGTCATTAATGCTTCTTAATGAACATATTTCTCTCTCTCTCTCTCTCTCTCTCTCTCTCTCTCTCTCTCTCTCTCTCTCACTTCTAATAAATGCAAGATTTGTTTCATTTTATACAAGGATCTTTTCAGAGGGGGGGCTTGAAAGGACTTCTAATATGTTACAAAGCAGCCAAGAAGTTCTCGATGAACAAACTGCGTATTTGAAGGTTGCGAAACGCGAATCTAGCTCGTATCGCAAATATTATGAAGCTGGTCTTGAATATTTTTATATATACTTTTTACTCAGGTGTATATTCAGGTATTTTTTCCTTTAAATTTTATCTTATTTATATATTACTTTTTACTCAATTGAATATTCAGTTTTTTTTAACAAGATTTTATCTTTATTCATTTTCGTGACTAAGATGCAAGTTAGTCACATTCTTTCAGAAAAATAAAAACGCAGAGGAATGAGAGATTTTTTTTTATGATTTCTGCTCAAATAACTCAATTAATTAAACAGAAATAGAAAAAGATACGGAGGTGTACAGAAAGAATTAAAAGTACTTTTTTATAACAATAAGAAAATAACGAATTTTCTTGTAATATGCAATTTCCAATATTGGAGTCAATCTCTCTCTCTCTCTCTCTCTCTCTCTCTCTCTCTCTCTCTCTCTCTCTCTCTCATATGTCACTCCCCTTAACCATACGAAGATTAATTTTCCAATAAGATTACGATAAAAGATCATGAAAATACAATATGATTGTTCACAGTGTTGATAAGATCATTTCAGCTGCGACATTCTTTAGTGTTTTCTCCATGAACACTCTTGACGATATGCATTTCCTTAC
>NC_089761.1:26088143-26093143 GCF_040412425.1 Macrobrachium rosenbergii | reverse complement strand
ATGAGAAAAATAGGAGATTGCGAACGCATTCATTTGCTCTCCTTGTTTTAAAGCTCTGGTTGGCTGGGTGGGGAGGGAGGGAGGAGAAGATGCCTTTCCCGCGCGCGCCAGAAATCTGAAACGCGTCCGATTCGATGGCTGAGAAATTGAATTTGTTTATTTATTTATTTCCTTTCTATCCTTAAATTGGCTGTTGTTCTCTTCGCCTCGAGACATTTATCAAAGTGGTTTATACGTTATACCCTTCAGAGTTTGCTTTTCTATGGGCATTTAGGGGAATCTTCATCTCTTCTTCTCAGCTTTCTTAATTACTTCGGAGGGGTTCTTAAGAGCGCTTGATAGCATGCAAGTATTTACTTCGCTTAGATGTGCGTCATAAATCTGCGGATTGTTATAACATTGTTTTCCATAGAATCCTGGAAAGCCCTCCATTTGGGCAACTGATATTGATGAGGAAATTGTAGTCTAATGCAGGCATTTTATATATATGTATGTGTATATGTATATCTATATATATATATATATATATATATATATTATATACATACATATATATGTATGTATGTATGTATGTATATATATACATATATATATATATATATATATATATATATATATATATATATATATATATATATTGTATGTGTGTGTTTACATGTATGTGTGTTTTTACTCTTGATGCGTGACTCTAGAATGTGATAACATTCTAGTTCAGGCCCTGTTTCTTCCAAAATGAGGTTTCCATCTTCACGCCTGTCTCCACCTGGCTGTGGCCCCATCAGAGTCGAATAATTCCCAGGTACAATATTTACTTTTACGCCAACAGAGGGAAAATACATACATGTATATCCATAGATATATATATATATATATATATATATATATATATATATTATATATATATGTATATGTATATGTATATATATACATTTATATATATATTCTACTTACTCAATTCTCCGAATAGGAATAGACTGAAGGAAAAGGAAGTTCATACCCCTTTTGCGAAAAATGCGCACAGCATTCAGCTGCATCATAAGCCAAAGTCAGATAAATCAGTCTATAATTATCTGGGCTTCCTGGACTGTGCTGTGAGAGGTTCCAGCGACTATAGATACTTATACTCTGTATCCAAAGCTGAATGATGAAAGCACCTGGTACTTTGTGCAGACCATTTGGCTGGAATAAAAGTCACTTTAGGAAATTGCTCCTTTACTCCTGTAGGTCTCTGAAAATTAATGATAACATTATGTACTACGATCATTCAAAAGGTATTCTTAGCGCGGGAGCCTCTCTCTCTCTCTCTCTCTCTCTCTCTCTCTCTCTTTGGATAGCCTAACCTATATGATTTTATTAGTGAAATAGTGCCCTGCCATCCTTTGCAACAAGTATTCATTGAGTTGATTCTAATAAGGGCTTGAAGTCTAATATCCCATCACTAGAATACTGTATAGCACATCGAACCTTTCTGAGATACAGTTCTCTTCAGAACTGTAATCATCGCTCTCTGAAATAAACTGTTTGAATGTCGTTACTTTCAAAGACGACATTATCTCATTGGATTTTAGTTAATTTCCAAATCAAAGTATTTTCAGATGTTCTTTATTAGCCGTCAGATTTTGAAGTCCAACTGTATTTTGTAAGTTACCGGGTTTTAATACAGTTTTTAAGTATTTGGGGATAGGTCCAAGTTTTTCTAAGGTATTGATATCTAATACAGTTTTAAGTCTTTGGAGTTTTAATTTCAAGTTTCTATTTTAAGTCATTGATTTCAATAGTTCTGAAATCATTATATTGTAGCTTGCAAGTAATAATTTTATTACTGATTTTGAAACTAGTCTGTAAGTGGCTGAATTGTACGTTGCCGGATTTTAAGACAGTTTTTGAGTCACTGTCGTGACTTTTAAAAACGTTGGATCCGAGTCACAGTTTTTAAATTCCAGGGTTTTCATAGACGAAGGAGTTTTTAAACCCCTTCGATTTTTATAGACTAATTTCCAAGTCATTATATTTAAGGTTAATAGATTTAAAGTCACATTTCTGAAGCCATAGTTTCAAGTCGCTGGATTTCAAGTCACAGTTTTAAAGTCACAGGATTTAAAGGCACAGTTTTAAATTCACTGGATTTAAAGTCACTGGATTTAAAGGCACAGTTTTAAATTCACTGGATTTAAGGTCACTGGATATAAAGGCACAGTTTTCAAGTCACTGGATTTAAAGTCACAGTTTTAAATATGCCGGATTTAAAGGCACGGTTTCAAAGCCACTAGATTTCCCGTCACAGTTGTTTAGTCCTAGCCTTAAAGTCCCGGGAGGGCGCCAGAACTGCAAGAGTCATTCCTGAAATTTCATACGATATGGCAACGTCGCTCAGCGGTCATTAACAGTCCAGATTACTTGCCTTTACACGCAGATGATCGGTTTCTAATCCTTTAATTATGCAAATGCATGATATTGCAGGAATCTCTGTGTAATCGCTAATTCCGGCGTTGCGTCTTACAAGCAGAAGAAAATTGTACGACGGGGAGAGATGCGCGCATCCCGCAAAGCGCGGAAATTGCAAGTTGCGCCCAAATTCTTTATGAACAAAAGAATTCTCCCGCTGGAAAAAATACTAAAACAGTTACTGATTAGGGGTAAGTATATGTTCCCCCTCGCGGGAAAATATTAGGAAGAGCGGTTTAGGTTTTCTCGTAATTACCATAAGGGTATTCTTGATCGCTGCCTAATGATGGAAGGAGGTTCCTCTGGAAATGTTCAACATTTTAGATTATCTTGTGCTATGTTTTTCATTACATTTTTATAGGATACTTGGTAAAAAAAATACTCAAATAGTAGGGTATAATAAATGCGAAGGAATTTTTAGGATAAGTGTTGGTGTCTTTATTAGGGGAATACTAAAATAAAAAGCCAAGAGATCTAAGAAAAAACTCAGATTACAATGAAAAGAAATTAGTAAAAATTGGAAAAAAAATTGTTCCTAAAAATTAAGGATAATGTCCAAGGCTGTAATTTTGTGTCTTATTTGTGTCTTAAGGAAAAGCTCCTGTCCTTGAAGAAGCATATCGCTCTCACATGATTACCTCCTCAGTTGAGAAATGGCAAAGTGGAAATTGTCTTTGAAGTAAAATTGAAGGGAATTAAAGAGAAAAATAAATTCAAGAATATCTTTAATAAAAACAAAGTTAGTATTCATATAACTATTTTCTGTGTGTGATCAAACAAAGTCAATGTTCATATAACTATTTTCTGTGTGTGTGATAAAACGAAGTTAGTATTCATATAACTATATTTTTTCTGTGTGTGTGTAACACAGGGCTGCGTCCCGCAGACTCACTCTACAGGTCCGGCAGCTGTCACCACTGGCACCTATAAGAGTATCCCATAAATCGGCTTTCATCTTTTCAGACCGTGCCCACATTGCATGTGTACACTAGTTATATTAATAAAGAACTTTTCTTTACGTGTTTCTAATAAACTTCATCACGACTTTCTACACAAAGCATAGGCCAAAGGTAGTGTAGGTAAGAAAGGTGTGTCAGTTTTGCCTTCAGTCAAAGGGAATTTAAATTCGGCATTTTGGTGAACCACAGTACATATTTCATTTTTTAAATTCAACTGGATATACTTACCTTGCCAAGGCTTGATTGGAAAACAAGTAACAACACTAGACTACCACCTCCCCCCCAAAAAAAATAAAAACACATTTTAAGGACGAATTTGACCAACCGTCCTGTACAAGAGGGAAGATTATAATAGTATATATAAACTTGTATGACTAAAGACATGAGAGGAAGGGAAGGTGATAAGAATATTGCTAGATTCGTCGAAATTTTTTGTATTTCTAGATTTTCAGGTATATCAAACCTAAGCTCTTACTAAATGCTATGTTCAAGAGATGCTTCAAAAGCCGGTCAGAGATGCCGACACTCACCTCCGTGGGCGTTGCTAGGAAGTTTCTTCATTATGAATGTGGTTGCACCATCCCCCCCCCCCCTAAATCTCCCGGAGTTTCTGGCTGAATTTATGGTTTTTTTTTTTTTTTTTTAGTTAGTTAGTTACGCATCTTAAGAATGCGAACTGACAGTGTTTACTTTGTTAACAAGGTGTGAAGTAAGTAAAAATATTTTTTTACTTCTTGTTGAAAATACATCCGCTGAATTAAAAGATGTTTGCAGTGTTAAATTTACTGTCTTTCTAAATAAAAAAATGTTGTTAAAATTGTTGAATTATAGAAAGCAATTCCAAGGGATGGAAACTTGCTTTATACGATCCAGGAAAATGAAATGCTTCAGTGATTCGTAATAGAAGCGGAAGTGTGTCATTAAGCACAAAACAGTTATACAGTCCAAACAGGAAACACTTTTGACACCCTGTTTGTGTGTGTATGTGCGTGTTTGTAACACTTCACTCTGATGATAATGATATTGCTGCTACTACTACTACTACTACTACTACTACTATTAATAATAATAATAACAGGCTCAGAACCATGTACATTTACAGAAAGTACGTATAACAAAGACAGAGATGCAGTAATAATAATAATAATAAAAATGTCTTCATAATGCGAATTGATTTTATACTGAACCTTCTCAGTTTTATATTGAGCAGATTAAATATAGAATTGATTCGATAAAAGCAGCCATCCTATTCAACCGAGCATAATAATAATAATAATAATAATAATAATAATAATCACTTACAGATCCCAAGCATTTCATGTTTTAACTGCAAACATACAGTGACGCCCTTGCTTGCTTCCTCTTCCTGATTCATAATTGTGCTTTTACCTTCAAGTCAAATGAAAAGTATGAGTCTGCAGATCGTTGTGAAGCATTTCATTTGATTTAATTTGGCTGTTTTGAATGTAATGAAGAAGTCCATTAAGGTATTGCATCATTTTTTATTTTCTTAATTTTATTTCAATAGCTGTGTATACGAAGTGCATGGTAAAATAAGAAGCACAATAGAATAAAGAACAAAGTGAAAAGTATGTC
>NC_089761.1:26083143-26085643 GCF_040412425.1 Macrobrachium rosenbergii | reverse complement strand
TATTTCTGCTTGCAAGATTTGAAAACAGATATTTCGCTTTGGCATTGAGTAAAAAAAAAAAAAAAAAAACCTGAAACCACATACGAATATTGCTAGTTGCAAGATTTGAAAACAGATATTTCGCTTTGGCATTGAGTAAAAAAAAAAAAAAAAACCTGAAACCACATACGAATATTGCTAGTTGCAAGATTTGAAAACAGATATTTCGCTTTGGCATTGAGTAAAAAAAAAAACCTGAAACCACATAATGAATATTGCTAGTTGCAAGATTTGAAAACAGATATTTCGCTTTGGCATTGAGTAAAAAAAAAAAAAAACCTGAAACCACATACGAATATTGCTAGTTGCAAGATTTGAAAACAGATATTTCTGCTTTGGCATTGAGTAAAAAAAAAAAAAAACCTGAAACCACATACGAATATTGCTAGTTGCAAGATTTGAAAACAGATATTTCCTTTGGCATTGAGTAAAAAAAAAAAAAAACCTGAAACCACATACGAATATTGCTAGTTGCAAGATTTGAAAACAGATATTTCGCTTTGGCATTGAGTAAAAAAAAAAAAAAAAAAACCTGAAACCACATACGAATATTGCTAGTTGCAAGATTTGAAAACAGATATTTCGCTTTGGCATTGAGTAAAAAAAAAAAAAAAAACCTGAAACCACATACGAATATTGCTAGTTGCAAGATTTGAAAACATATTTCGCTTTGCCATTGAGTGAAAAAAAAACCTGAAACCACATACGAATATTGCTAGTTGCAAGATTTGAAAACAGATATTTCGATACTAGGACAAAGACTCCCAAGGGGTAAAAACTCACCTCCCTCTCTCTCCTAGGTCAGGACAAAGTCACTACGTGAGGACAAAATCACTTTGCTTCAGAGTCCCGCAAGAAAAATGTCTTCTATTAACCCTCACCAAACGTACAGTGGTTTCAGATATCCAAATGGATTTGCGCAGAGAAATAGGAAAATGGGGTCTTCATGGTGTATGATGCTTTCTAGCTAAGTCATTTGACAGCTGGGTATACATTGTTTCGTATATTCTTCTTTATGTCTAATTCAGTTTGCAATTTCTTGAAAAGACCTCTGCTTTAATAATATAATGTATATATATATATATATATATATATATATATATATATATATATATATATATATATATATATATATATATATATATATATATATATATATATATATATATATATATATATATATATATAATAATTGTAAAAATTTCATACTTAGATGAGTACTAAAATGGTGAAGAAATCCACAGTGATGTCAGTGTAAACATTCGTAATGTATGTATGTATATGTATATATATATATATATATATATATATATATATATATATATATATATATATATATATATGAATGTCTTTTCCTGTAATACTACAGTGTAAGATGAAATAAGAAGGCCCATAAAAACACTATTTAAACGTTGAAACCGTTTAAATAGTGTTTTATGGGTTTTCTTATATATATATATATATATATATATATATATATATATATATATATATATATATATATATATATAAATATATATATATACATATATATATATATATATATATATATATATATATATATATATATATATATATAATAAACTGTATATATAAAACGGACCATATTAGGAATATCTTCACCAATAATAATAATAATAATAACTTATCTTATTTCAGAGCACTGGCCATTTGGTTATGATTAAAGCCAAAACTAAAGGTATGCGTCATAATTTTGTAAAATTAAAAACCCACAGGGTATCTTCTCTTTTTAAATAATAGATAAAGCTTCTAAAAGATCCCCTTTCTTTTTGACACAATTTTCATCCTTTTCTAAGCCTCTTGCTTAATTACAAAAATAAAAACAAGATCATTAATCTCTGGTCCCAGACAAACTCAAGACCTTTGTTAAGTTTTCATAAGGATAACTTTAATTTTTTTTATTTTTTTTAGAAACTACAGTAAACAGGCTTTCATGGTGTTAGGAATCTGTATATTGAGCCACGTACTTGAAACTTTGTCCATTTGAGAACATTCAGATGTTTTAGGCAAAAAAAAAAAAAAAAAACATACAGAATTTTTTTCAAGAAAAATTGCAAACGAGCAAACTACATAAGGAATGAACTCCATTTAGCAATTAACAAAATCTAGCAATTTAGATCGTTTTGAAAAAGGGTAATGTATATTTTCTATCTATATACATACACACATTATTATAATATATATATATGTATACATACATACAGTATGTATATATATATATATATTGAGAGAGAGAAACTAATATATATATATATATATATATATATATATATATATATATATATATATATATATATATAATATATATATATATATATATATATATATATATATATATATATATATATATATAATATATATATATATATATATATATATATATATATATATATATATATATATATATATATATATATATAGAGAGAGAGAGAGAGAGAGA
>NC_089761.1:26073143-26078143 GCF_040412425.1 Macrobrachium rosenbergii | reverse complement strand
TAACTAAGACTTAATAATATAAGTCCAGTTCTGACATAAAATTGATTGAGATTAATTGATAGGATAATGGTTGGCGTCACGGTGTCTGATGCGACAAATTACGAGGTAATGCTGTAAGTTAAAAACACCCTAAATAATATCTTATTTTTTTAATATACTATAAAATATTTAATGGAGTAATTTGGTTGCGAAAATTGTAAATTCCTTAAATTTCTGACCACGAATGTGTTTCAAAATGTGTGAGAGGAAAATATAAAAATGAAAGAAATTAAACGCAGCGGGATGATCAAGTTGAAATTATTATCATTTGAAACAATAGGAAAAGGAAGCAGCAAGTGTATATACAAGTACACACACACACACACACACACACACACAGGCAGCAGAAACATACGATCAAATCCAAACACTAAAAAAAAAAACACGTAGTTGACAAATACACACAAACACACACACTCTCAAACTTCACAATCATGCACGCACGCAAACGCACATGTCACAATCATTCATTTACACACACAGACCTAGACATACACTTACGTTATAAACACGCACTATACAAACATACACAAAGGATAAAAAACACACAACTACCAACTGGGTTAAAAAAACAAATTCTTCGTGTAGGGAATACGTTTACTGAAACATTACTCTGGAAGTAAATGATGCAGATGTTACCCCGAGACCTCCCACCACGGTCTTCCTGCTCTTTGATGAACCGCCTCTTTTGGAAGGTGCAGGAAATGGAGAAATTGCCTGAACGAGCATATATATATATATATATATATATATATATATATATATATATATATATATATATATATATATATATATATATATATTTATATATATATATATATATATATATATATATATATATATATATATATATATATATATATGTATGTATGTATGTATGTATATATATGTGTGTGTATGTATATATATAAATTATATATATATATATATATGTATGTATGTATGTATGTATGTATGTATGTATGTATGTATGTATGTATATGCGTATGTGTGTGTGTGTAAACTTACAAATATATTAAGCCACAAATATCGTTCACTATCGAAACTCACTGTACCTAGAGGATAACTTTCTACTAAAGGAAAATTATAATTGATAAGTAGCCTACATCTTGATACGTGCATTTTCTCCAACCACGATTCAAATTTGGTTCTTTTGTTTAGATTATAACTATAAGCAGTCGACTTTGACCACTCGGCTGGGGCAGATGCACTTACCAGCTATTATTATTCCCCTTGGTTATGAGTTATCGCCAAGATTTAGTAAATTCTCTATTAATATGAGTGAAAATATAAAAAAAAAGTCACGTGTGTATAAGTAGGAAAAATTCCGACACACATATTCTCTCTCTCTCTCTCTCTCTCTCTCTCTCTCTCTCTCTCTCTCTCTCTCTCTCTCTCTCTCTTCTATATATATATATATATATATATATATATATATATATATATATATATATATATATATATGTATACATATATATATATTTTATATATATATATATATATATATATTATATACTGTATATGATATATATAATACATATATTATATATGTATATACATACATATGTATATAAATATATATATATATATATATATATATATATATACTGTATGTTTGTATATATATATATATGTATATATATATATAATATAATATAATGTAATATAATATAATATGCACACAGGCATACATATATTCACTTACTGAGAGAGAGAGAGAGAGAGAGAGAGAGAGAGACAAATCAATCGCATGGCGATTATAGATGTGATGGATTTATTCGCCATAAACAATGTGCTCCACCGTGTGTAACTGCCATTACCGAAGATCGTAAATCAGTCAGTTTCGCTTCCGTCTATCAAAGGGTTTGACAGCCTCGTGGTGCAACTCGGTGCGGGAGTACGATAATGCTGCCCTTCTTTTTTTTTAATACGTGTGATACTACAACGGGATACAACTTTTTTATCGGTTAGGGATACCACAATATTACAGAAGGGGTGGCAAGTGGAGGTTGTTGGTGATAAGGATGATTGTGGTAATTGTGTCGTGGTGATGTTGAATGTGAAGGGGATGACAGTAAAAGTAGCAGTAGTGGTAATAATAATAATGATAATGATCATAATGATAATGATAACAATGATAATGATAACAATGATAATTATTATTATTACTGAATTATTATTATTATTATTATTATTATATTATTATTATTATTATTATTATTATTATTATTATTATTATTATTATTATTATTATTATTATTATTATTTTAGTGGTATAGTTTTAATAGAGTTTTAGGTTATAGGTAAAACTTTCTTTGGACTACATAATAATAATAATAATAATAATAATAATAATAATAATAATAATAATAATAATAATAACGATTATTACTATAATTTTGGTTGTCATTATTATTATCATTATCATTCTTACTTTTATCTCGTTTAAAGGAAGTTATATTACCCAGAACTATGTTAACCAAAAACACTAGTTCGAATAATAATCATAATTATTATTATTATTATTATTATTATTATTATTATTATTATTATTATTATTATTATTATTATTATTATTATTATTCGTCGTTGTATTTTTGTCGATAAAGTATTATAGGCAATATAACTCCCTTCACATCTCACGCTCGAAAAATAAAACATCGATCATACATCACACCTAAAAAGAGTAAAAAAAAAAAACAAGTAACAAATGCGCCGAAGTATCTTCAGCCCAATCGAGTTTTCTGTACAGCGTATAATCAAGGCCACCGAAAATGGATCTATCTTTCGGTGGTCTCGGTATAATGATGTATGAGCCGCGGCCCTTGAAACTCTCGGCCGGCCGTGGTGGCCTGTCCTATAGCGTTGCCAGAAGCACGATTATTGGTAAATCTTGCCTTAAATAAAATAAAAAACTAATAAGGCTAGAGGGCTGCAATTTGGTGTGTTTGATGATTGGTGGATGATCAGCATACCAATTTGCAGCCCTCTAGCCTCGGTAGATTTTAAGATCTGAGGGCGGACAGAAAAAGTGCGGACAGAATAAAGTGCGGACGGATAGCCAAAGCCGGCACAATAGTTGTCTTTTACAGAGAACTAAAAAATTAAAATAAAAGCAAATTATCATTCGACCGCCGCGATCACAAATGTTTCTCTCTCGTGAAACCCGACGTCGACGAATCTGTTTCCTGACCGAGAGCGATCCATCAAACTATAAAAGTCAGGCAATCACCGAATAGGTCGGCAAAACGAAGCGTTGAATCTCCCAGGTAAATTAGGTTTCAATGATAATTTTCCAGCCGACGAGAAAATCATGTAGGAAAAGAGCGCTACGTATATATTTTTCTGTAAAATTTTTATTTTCATTTCTTTTTCATTCCTGTCT
Source organism: Macrobrachium rosenbergii (assembly GCF_040412425.1). Classification (NCBI taxonomy): domain Eukaryota; kingdom Metazoa; phylum Arthropoda; class Malacostraca; order Decapoda; family Palaemonidae; genus Macrobrachium; species Macrobrachium rosenbergii. The sequence continues at coordinate 26,074,719 of NC_089761.1, read as the reverse complement.
CGAAGAAGATGACGGCTGAGAATGAGAGAGAGAGAGGGAGGAAGATGACGACTGAGAGAGAGAGAGAGAGAGAGCGAAGAAGATGACGACTGAGAGAGAGAGAGAGCGAAGAAGATGATGACTGAGAGAGAGAGAGAGAGAGAGAGAGAGAGGGGGAAGAAGATGACGACTGAGAGAGAGAGAGAGAGAGAGAGAGCGAAGAAGATGACGACTGAGAGAGAGAGAGAGAGAGGGAAGAAGATGACGACTGAGAGAGAGAGAGAGAGAGAGCGAAGAAGATGACGACTGAGAGAGAGAGAGAGAGAGAGAGAGAGAGAGCGAAGAAGATGACGACTGAGAGAGAGAGAGAGAGAGAGAGAGAGAGAGAGAGAGAGAGAGAGAGAGCGAAGAAGATGACGACTGAGAGAGAGATAGAGAGAGCGAAGAAGATGACGACTGAGAGAGAGAGAGAGAGCGAAGAAGATGACGACTGAGAGAGAGAGAGAGAGAGAGAGAGAAAGAAGATGACGACTGAGAGAGAGAGAGAGAGAGCGAAGAAGATGACGACTGAGAGAGAGAGAGAGAGAGAGAGCGAAGAAGATGACGACTGAGAGAGAGAGAGAGAGAGCGAAGAAGATGACGACTGAGAGAGAGAGAGAGAGAGAGCGAAGAAGATGACGACTGAGAGAGAGCGAAAAAGATGACGACTGAGAGAGAGAGAGAGAGAGAGAGAGCGAAGATGACGACTGAGAGAGAGAGAGAGAGAGCGAAGAAGATGACGACTGAGAGAGAGAGAGAGGAGAGAGCGAAGAAGATGTCGACTGAGAGAGAGAGAGAGAGAGAGAGAGAGAGAGAGAGAGAAAGCGAAGAAGATGTCGACTGAGAGAGAGAGAGAGAGAGAGAAAGCGAAGAAGATGACGACTGAGAGAGAGAGCGAAGAAGATGACGAGTGAGAATGAGAGAGAGAGAGAGAGTTAGGGGCAATCGAGACACATTCCTTTGAAATTCAACCTTGCACGTGACTTGTCCAAAGCACTATATCATGTAACCGGTAGTTAATCGCTTGTAGTGGGTCGCAGATATGTAAGAGAAAGTTAGGCCATAACAAAATCACCCGAAAATACCATCTCAGAACCGGAAGGCAAACACCTTCTTGAGCCACCCCCCCTCTCTCTCTCTCTCTCTCTCTCTCTCTCTCTCTCTCTCTCTCTCTCTCTCTCTCTCTCTATATATATATATATATATATATATATATATATATATATATATATATATATATATATATATATATATATCACATCACCACAGTGCCATTGCCCCGTGGTAAATGTATAATCCAGAACGAAAACAGTCTGATTTCTATCGCACAACACCAGTTTCTACACCACACACATGTTGGCAGAAATTAATATCCGTCACATTTCGTAACCGTTTGTTCTCGCGGTTCAGTTAATCACGTAATGGCAGAGTTCGTTTATCGTCCCTTATATTTGGAAACGCTAATAGAAAAAGTCCCTAGCACGCTTACATCAAACTGAAAACAGTAAAGGTAGATGGATGTATATATATATATATATATATATATATATATATATAT
>NC_089761.1:26043143-26068143 GCF_040412425.1 Macrobrachium rosenbergii | reverse complement strand
TTTATGACAGTTTATTATGAATAGCCTACATTATGTGTCATCTTTGTTTCTACTATAAATGAAATTATGACTGTTTATTTTGAATGCATTTACTGTTATCTTTATTTAAATTACGAATAAAATTCGTAACAAAGTCTATTCTGAATGCATTATCTGCCATCTCTGTTTCTACTATCAATGAAATTTACGACAGAGTTTAGTAAGAATACATTACCTGTCATCTCCGCCGTTTCCGCTGCTATCTGCCTCTTATCTCCTTCTGTCCACCTCACAATCAATGTATTTTAGTAGCAATGTCTCAGTGTGAACAACCTTCTTTGTCTCTCAGTTTCGTGTTCTCAGTATTGGATCTTCAGCACACTGCTTCTTTAGTACGCATTATTCGCGAACACTTGTACAACCGTTTAATGGAGCTGAAAATGAAGATAAATATTAAAAGTCTTTGATCAAGTCGATTCGGACACGCCTTAGTAAAATAAAACAGATGAGGTTTCTCTTTTTTGAAAGCTCTCTCCATTTTTTTTACATGCTTTTATTTAACGACGTCTGCGTCTTTCTGTCCGTCGTCGAATCTTGTAACTCAGTTTTCGATCTATTCCCTTCGTCCGCTGGACTTGAAATTTTGCATGGTTACTCAATCCCGGTGACAATACAACCTTATATAATCAGTAGGTCAGCAGTGGTCTCTAGTGACCCTACAGTGACCTCTCCCAGTATCTCAGGATTTGTATGAAACTCTTCGGATTTTTCACAATTTCTTTGACTCGGTAAATAACTCTTCGGATTTTTCAAACCTTCTTTGGCTCGACAGGATCTCAATTTCGTTAGCTACAATCATAAATCGGTTACAATTTCTGCCAAAACTAAAAGTAAAAAAAATATATAAACATTTTAAGAAACACGCTTTTATTAAAATGCACTAAAAGAGGAAAATAAATTTTTGAGACACACCAGGATTTTCTTACAATTAATCATGTCGACAAATAGCGTAAGCGCCAAACATGGAAGGAAATGCGACAAGAAATGACAAAAATATATATATTTCTTTTCTTGTAGCGCTTCATTCCATGTTTGGCGCCCACGCTTTAATTTTTGTTGACATGATCAACTGTAAGAAAATCCTGGTGTGTCTCAAAAGATTTATTTTTCACTTCTTAGTGCATTTAATAAAAGCGTGTTTAAATTTTATTTTTTTATTTTTTATATTTTTTTTTTCGATATCAGGAAGTGTATTTCTGTTACTGTATGAATGCTGCACACTCTTTTCTTTTCAATTCCTGACAAAATTGAGTCAAAGGAATTGTATTATTATTATTATTATTATTATTATTATTATTATTATTATTATTATTATTATTATTATTATTATTATTATTATTATTATTATTAGGGTAAAATTTTCAACGTACACTCTGGTCCCTTTAGTTATACCTACAAAGGCACGAATAAAGTTTTATTATTATTATTATTATTATTATTATGATTATTATTATTATTATGATTATTATTATTATTATTATTATTATTACTAAGGTAAAATTTTCAACGTACCTGTAATCCCTTTAGTTATACCTACAAAGGCAAGAATAAAGTTTTATTATTATTATTATTTTTATTATTGTTATTATTATTATTATTATTATTATTATTATTATTATTATTATTATTATTATTATTATTATTATTATTATTATTAAGGTAACATTTTCAACGTACCTCTGATCCCCTTAGTCTTACCTACAAAGGCAGGAATAAAATGAGGAAAAATTAATTTAAAAAGTTCGTAACTGAGAACTTCAGATTTTAAGTCCGGAAACAAAATTAAGTGTCTTAGTACGTTTTAAAAAATAATAATTAATGCTAATTTCTAAATATCATATTTAATGGACTTTTAGATATGAAGTCATATAGGTCACATCGACCTTGGAATTCCAGAAGTATTAATCTTTTGGGTTTTGATTTTCCTAAATTGAAACGTCATTGTTTCATTGCAGTTTTAAAATATAAAATGTTACCAGGTACAAGGAAAATTAATTTTTAAACGCGAGTACTCCATTGTAATTACATTTTCAAAATTTTAACAATGCATTTACAAAACTGAATATCTTTTTAAATTGCAACACACACACACACACACAACACACACAAACACACGCACACACCCACACGCATATGTATATATATATATATATATATATATATATATATATATATATATATACAGTATATATATATATATATATGTATATCTGTGTATATGTGTGTGTTTCGTGTTGCATTTCAAAAGATATTCAATTTTGGTAATATATATATATATATATATATATGTATATATATATATATATATATATATATATATATATATATATATATATATCTTAAACCCGGAGAAGTTATCAGTCTAACGATTTTATTTCCTGATTTCCTTTAACTTCTATGAAGTTACACAAATTCAAGCGGTAGTACTTTGTAAAGAATATTATGTCAAATTGATAAAGGGTTTTTTTAGCCGAAAGAATTTTTGTCCGGCGTTCTGCTTCTGAAACCAGTAAAAAGTAAAATTACCTTGTAAAGATTTTTCTCGTAAATCAGTAAGGATGTTATTATCTAACAGAAAATTTTCAAAGATCGCCATATCAAATTGGTAAAGCCCTTTTTTTTTTTTTTCTACCAAAACAAAAATGAGTTTTCCGTATTATGCCTGTGACAGTAATCTGATAACAAAAAATTCTCCATTTATTTCAGATAATTTTACCATCCAAGTCACAGTAGCATCTCAACCTGTATTTCGTCTGAATCTTTTCTAGTTTCATCGTTCCAATATTTCGACTGTGAAAAATAATGATGCGATGATAAAATCATTCGTATATCACAGTCACTCCGATATGGCATTCATCATTAACCCGACATTCGCAGAATTGGTGACCTACCTTCCGAGAAAAAAATCAAAGAATTGTTTAACGGAGAAAAGAATAAAATAAAATTATATTCTTCTTAAAAGGCTGTCATAAGGATTTAGTAGTTTGCTAATTCTTTGCTGCTATCAGAAAAAACTTTGTAGTTACTTATTCATATAGGAGTTTTGCATGTTAGTACATGTGTTTGTAAAGTAGATCCTAACAGGATCTCATTGTCTTCTCTAAATGTTAGGTGTCTTTGCTTTTTATTCCCAGCATTGTACATAGGCCTAAGGCGTAATAATTATATGGCAGTATTCTTCAAGAATCTCTGTTCAGCGGTCGTAGGCTCCTGTATAATAGTATATTTTCCTCTCTCTTTCTCTCATATAATGTATATATAATATATATATATATATATATATATATATATATATATATATATATATATATATATATATATATATATATATATACACACACATAGAAATAATCAACACACAATCACGTATGGAACAGAAATAAATTTCTGACTCACAGGTCTTTCAATTGTATGGCCGAGTGGGCAGCGCCCTTGCCTTTCAAATGAAAGACCTGGGTTCGATCCTGATGTGAGTCAGAAATTTATATATACATATATATATGCATGTATGTACAGTATGTATATGCATAATATAAATCATTATTGAGACATTTACTGCTGTGGTATTTTTCTCTGGTGCGACACACGCCAACATACATAGGCTATATACATATACGTACACGTATACATATATCCAACAGGGAATTTCAGGCAAATTAATACAAACGACCGACGTTGTTGATCGACCAGATATGATATGAAGCTCCAAATAGCTGTAAACCTATTTAGGAATAATCTTGAAGTTTGCGGGCTTGAAATGTCTCCATATTACATAATGCTTGAAACTTGCTTGAGCAACTCCCTTCGGTGTCCGGTATAAGGAATTACTGTCGAGTGAATTCATGTATTTGGTGATATTGACTGTCAAGTAATTTATTTTTATGTGTGTCTGATATACACATCAGGCAGTAACTTTGAAAGGAATGATTGAATTAGAATAATTTAGGAAGCATAAATATACGAGAATTTAAAAAAGAAAATTACCTAGATCATGTAAGGACTTGCAGGTGGGTCTGCCCTGCAGATCCCTTATTTGCTTGCAAATGAGTGTCTGGCTTCCCCTTGCTTATGATTGATTAGATGAATGACGCTTCCCATCCTCACTTAGCTAGACTAGCCGTATCTCTCCTGTCTAAACAAACTAAGCACTAGGTCGTCCCATCCTCATTCCCTAGGTTAGCCTTATCTCTGTCATCTAAACACACTAGTGCTCTGCCGTCTAAACACACTAAGCAACTAGGTCTTCCCACCCTTTACGCCTAGATTACCCCCTATCTCTGCCACCTAAACATACTAAGCTCTGGGTCGTCCCATCCTCGCTCCTAGATTAGCCTTACGTCTGCCACCTAAACACACTAAGCACTGGGTCGTCCCATCCTCACTCCTAGATTAGCCTTACCTCTGCCACCTAAACACACTAAGCACTGGGTCGTCCCATCCTCACTCCTAGATTAGCCTTACCTCCGCCATCTAAACACATTAAGCACTAGGTCGTCCCATCCTCATTCCCTAGATTAGCCTTATCTCTTCCATCTAAGCAAGCAAAGCACTAGGCCTTCCCATCCTCACTCCTAGATAAGGCTTATCTCTACTATCTTAACAAACTATACACTAGGTCTTCCTATCCTTACTCGTACATTTATCTCTACTATGTAAACAAACTAAGCACTAGGTCATCCCTTCCTCACCTTTTATATCGTACTTTGAATATAAAGACAAGCTATTAATCAACTATTTACAAGGGAATTAGATTCTATAAATAATAATTCGACATTTTGATAACAATAAGAATGACAATGGTGATAACAACAGGAACGTAAGATTATAACTGGTACTGTTAAAACCGCAGTGAACTAGCGCTTGCGTGTGGTGGCAAATAGCACAGCTAGCACTTGAATAACAAACTTGAAGTTAGTACTTGAACCAGATAACAATCTTGTTAAATAGGAAACAGTAACATTAAGCAAGTACCTGAACTAAAGGATTATCTTGTATGAATGGGAAAATAGTTAACAATGAAGTTAGCCCTTGTACACGTGATAATCTTTTTGGGATAGGAGAACAGTAATATTCATTAAGCTAACCATCGTCGACCAGTTAACGGTAACTTCTATTCTTTGCAAGGTAAACAGAACTAATGTCTTTTCATTATCATAAGGATTTTTTTCTGTATGGCAGTTCTCTAAGCGAAGGTAGACAGAAAAATGTATGTATATATTTTTTCAGCTGGCGAACAAAAAAAAAAAAGATTAGAGTAACACCAAGCCCTGTTACACTGGGTTAAAAAGAAACAAACAGACGCTGTTATTGACAGCACGCTACAAGCTGCGGTCTCGTATCAATACGTTTATCGCTTTCCACGTCGTCATGGCCACGTTTTTTTGCACGAGTGTTGCAAAACAAGTCAATTAGTCTTGTTGCTACTTAACCCGCTGATTTGGATATTGAAAGAACAGTTTAGCATAGTAGAAAAAAATCCTTCGGTGTCACCCTTCTCTCTCTCTCTCTCTCTCTCTCTCTCTCTCTCTCTCTCTCTATATATATACATATATATATATATATATATATATGTATGAGGTGGTTACTTTTCATTCAGCAGTTAGAGGGTGAATGTAACTATGACTATTAGTCATTATTTTTCTCTGAAGCCACCTATTTTTTGTATGTGAGATCACATTTTGTGCACAAAAATTTGTACATTTATTGGGTGTACACAAAAAAAACGAGAGAGCTAGTAAATTACATAGAATGTTTGTATTACTACAAGATTCTTACAAACGCACACACATTATATACATGTACACATATATATAAGTATGTGTATATACATACATACATATATATATGTATATGTATACACACACACACACACACACACACATATATATATATATATATATATATATATATATATATATATATATATATATATATATATATATATTTGTAAAATGAAGACACTGAACAATATTCTCTCTCTCTCTCTCTCTCTCTCTCTCTCTCTCTCTCTCTCTCTCTCTCTCTCTCTCTCTCTCTCTCTCTCTCTCTCTCCATCCTGTTCTAGAGAAAATTGGAAAATGGAAAAAGTATAATGATTCATAATTTCCCGAAGCTCAAATAGAGGAGAAAAAAAGTTGAAACGAAAACAGAACAATTTTTTTTTCGCCAGACTAATTCAGCTTCTCCTCTGACCTTTGTTTCATGCATCACATTTTTTGTTCTCAATTATTTTTTCCTCTCCCGTCGTAATTTCGCTCGCCTATTGTGAGGGTTAAGTCCTACATAGCACAATTATTTCTCCAAATAGTAAGCTAGGCGGATAAATTTGCAATATAGCAATATTGAACAAATGAAGACACTATAAGTTTGCCATAATTTCGCTTCATGTGTCTTTAGAATGGCCAGCCACAGATTGAGGCCTTAGTGAAGATTTGATAATCAGATATATGATACATGTGATATAATGATGTACTCCTTAATATCAGTATACATATGTTTCAGTTAACAGTAAAATATCTGTAAATTAAAAGACGACACCAGGGGAACGGCCTTTGTATGACTGAATTATTTAAAAAGAAAAGCTTTTTCAGCACATTAACAAGTAAAAAATGCGCTGAAGTTTCTCCGGCGCAATCGAGTTTTCTGAACAGCGTATAATCAAGGTCACCAAAAGTAGATCTGTCTTTCGGCTGTCTCGGTACAATGCTGTATGAGCCGCGGCCCATGACTCTTTAACCACGGCCTATATCGTTGCCAGATGCACGATCATGACTAACTTTAACCTTAAATAAAATAAAAACTACTGAGGCCAGAGAGCTGCAATTTGGTATGTTTGATGATTTGAGGGTGGATGGTCAACATATCAATTTGCAGCCCTCTAGCCTCAGTAGTTTTTAAGATCTGAGGGCGGGGAGAAAAAGTGCGGACGGACAGACAAAGCCGGCACAATAGTTTTCTGAAACTGATGTTGAAGAGGACATGACTGAAATGTGGATTAAAAGATGGCTGGATGAGTATTGATGAAAATCACGTATTTCAAAGTAATTTCCCGTCGCCCCGGCACATGTTCATGTCATGGGTTGGATTAATAAAATATTAAAATAAGTAAATAATGAAAATACGAAAACCCGTAGGGTATTTAAAGAATTTTAAAACTAAATTTTAAAATGTTACTCATTTTATTCTGAATTTTAATATCCCTTTTTAGTGTGTATATGTATGGAAACGTGAGTAAATGTATTTATTGTGTGTGTGTGTTCCAGTATGAGAGCATACGTCTTTGTGCAGTTTTTAATTTAATTTTCTTCATTCATCACCATACTGAATGACCTATTTGATCCCAGTGCTTGGCCCCTGGCCTAGACCATGCAAAGCCTTCAGGCCAGCCCTATGAGAGCTGATAGTCAGCTCAGTGGTCTGGTTAAACTATTTTAATAATAATAACAATAATCATCTTCCCAGTACAGTTGGTTGGATGAGTCCAGAAGTCCTCACCAGATCTCTTATTCCATTAACAATTTGCGACTCTAACGAGGCCCAGCTTCATCTAAACTAATCAACCTAATATCTCGAGTCATTTAGGTCTTCCTTAAGTTCCTGCAGAGGGAAAGAGATAGTTTGTTTGATAAATGCTTCATGAGTTTGGTAAATCACATTTTCTGAAGCTGGACGTCACGTGACAAAGAGAGAAATGTCTGCGATGACAAATATTTAGCCATGATCCTCACTCGAGATTTTCTGTGCTCAAAAGGCTACTGGCAAAGCACGTCTGAGCTGGTTGCGTTGAATCCAGAGGTCTACACCAGGTCTTTTTGACCCTTTAAACACCTAACTATTACGCGTCACCTTTTAGCAAGGCTCCGTGTGCTAGCACAATGCTGCTTAATGTAACTTTTTGGGTGAAAATCGTGTTTTCTTTTAATCTGGGTATATTGAAGTATATTGGTTCGTAATCAGGGATGTGAGTAAAAAATTGCAGTTTATTGTATTTTGGCTCCAACCACCAAGGACTTTTTCCATATGATTCACTTAAGCCAAAACTGGGATTGTTCATAGGTTATGTCTTACTTCTGGGTTACCCTTGACAACATTGTTGGTGAGCTAAGAACTATTAGACTGAAAGAAACGAGGAAGAAGAGGAAGAAGGAGAAGAAGAAGAAAAACGATGAGAAAGAAAAAAAAAGACGCAGATATGAATAGATGAAGACCTGGATGACAGGTGTAGAAAGAAGGGGGCAGTGGAAGGAGGGAGTGGAATCGAAAGAAGGACATGGAGGGTGGGGGGAAAAGGGGGTGCAGAAAGGGGGTGAGTAGAGGGGGGGAGGAATGGAGGGTAGGGGGAAAGGGCTACAGAAAGGGAGGGGGATGGGGTAGGAGGGAGACCCATCACTCACTCACACACACCACAAAAACCTAAAAAAAAAAGAGAGAGATAGAAAGAAAAAGAAAAATGAAAAAAAGTTACCGCCGCAGATGAGCGTGAGTTAGAGAGATCCAGTGACAACGTGTCATTACAGCTATCCATCATCGAGCACGCTATATGCTGTATACAAGAGCTAAGGCCGATTTTTGCCGGGTTTCGCTGCTGTCTCTGCTTCTGCTGCTGCTTCTGCTGCTGCTGTTCCGTTGCTGTTATTTTACGCTGATGGTATTGCTGTTAATGTTGAGAGCTGCTGTTGCTGCTGATATGTTGAACTCATGTTTTTACTTTGACTGCTTTGTACTGCTGCTTCTGTTGCTGTAACTGTAATGCTGAGCTGATATTGTTACTTTTACTGCTTTGTGCCGCTGCTGCTGCTGCTTCTATTGCTGTAATGCTGAGCTGATATTGTTACTTTTACCTCTTTGTACTGTTGCTGTAATGCTGACCTGATGTTGTTATTGATACTATTTTGTACTGATTCTGCTTCTGTTGCTGTAATGCTGAGCTGATATTGTTACTTTTACTGCTTTGTACTGCAGTTGTCGCTGCTGCAATATTGAGCTGATATTGTTACTTTTACTGCTTTGTACTGCAGTTGTTGCTGCTGTAATATTGAGCTGATATTGTTACTTTTACTGCTTTGTGTTGTTACTGCTTTTGTTGTAAATTTGGATTCATATTGTTACTTTTACTACTTTGTACTGCTGCTACTGCTGTAATGTTGAGTTGAGGTTCTTACTTTTACTGCTTTGTACTGCTGCTGATGCTGTAATGCTGAGCTGATATTGTTACTTTCACTGCATTGTATTACTGCTGCTGCTACTGTTATTTGACCCCGATAGCGTCGTTACTGCTATTGTGTGCTGCTGTTACCGTTATTTTGCGCCGATATTATTGCTGGTGCTGTTATGTCCTGCTGCTGTTATGTTGCGTTGGTAGTTTTGTTAGTGTTGCTACTGCTTTCGTGTGTTGCTACTGGTTTCATGTTGGGCTGATATTCTTGCAGCTGTTTCTTTGTGCTCCTGCTGCTGCTATTTCACTTTGTGTGCTACGACTTCTCCCTTCTTGTTGATGCTGCTTTTATTATTACTTTCCTCCCTTGCTGCTTCTTTGTCTGGTTGTGTCACTGCTGATGCTCCAATGTGCTGTCTTATTTCCTCATGCTATAGATGCAGCGGTCTTGTGCTGTTGGCTGTTTAGTTCTATAAATGCTGTTGGTGTTGCTGTAATTTCCGTACGTTGTCTGACCTCCTCATGCTGTCAACCTCGCAGGGTTAGTGCTATCAGTGGCCCTCACGTGGTGCAATGTATTCATTACTAAAAGGGTGTTTTCACGTCCTTTCGGCACCTAGTTGCACCAACTTTTTAGTCTTTTACTTTACCTCCATTAATTCTTACTTTCTTCAGTATTTCTGACCTATTATTCTTGGGGTTTTTTCTCCCAGTTCCAACTTTAGGTCCTCATGTTTCATCTCCTCTATTTTCTGGATTTCTTAATCATGCTGTCCAAGCACTCCAACTCCCTCTTTCCACTGACCTTGAGCGCTGAGTGGTCGAAAGTGCCCCTTCAGTGCTTGGCTTGGCAGCCTGAATTCCATGAAATCATATATCACTCAAGGTGTCTGTGCAATCGTCTGTTGCCGTCCGTCATCGTTTTCCTTCTACAAATGCTCTTTATAGCTATCAGATTGAACTGTTTTCCTTAAAGGTATCAACGCCTACTTTTGGCCTCGTCAGAATTTCGGCGAGGTTAATTGAACTGCTCCTTACACGGAAAATCTTTGGTTTGGTATCTTCTCTGAATGTCTGTAAGAAAAATCCGTCAAATTTCTCAGTGTTTCTATGTTTTTTTTTTTTATATATTTATATATTTATATATTTTTTATATATTTTATTTTAGTTGAATGAAGATCCTTGAATATCTTGTCAATTTTAGTGTCTTTAGCTATGATTTTGTGTCTAAGAACATCGAATATATTGTAAACAATATATTGAATTTCTTTTCTCAGTTTTCTGAATAGAATGACATTCTCAGTTTTTTTCATATAGATTTGTATATATATATATATATATATATATATATATATATATATATATATATATATATATATATTATGTATATATATATTATATATATATATATATATATATATATATATATATATATATATATATATACATATATATATATAGTGTCATAATAAATATTTAGAATCAGATTGTTCTCCCGGAACAAACTTGAGAAAAATATACTATTTTCAAAAGTCTTCCAGAAACTGCATAGTCATTCCGCATGCAGATCGTTTCGGTTGGCCTCTTACAGAGTCACTTTGAGCAAGAGCCCGTGCTGGCGTAATTCCGGATTTAACTAAATCAACCAACCACCTGCTTACCGATTTTCTCAGGTCAGTCCTTTACCTGATTCATCTGTTATTTCTGCAAGTAACGGAATTTTAATCTCCATCGACTCAAACAGTCTTTAGGAGATTCAGACTTCACAGCATTTGATACATAATACCAAGTCCTTTATTACATTCTGTAACTTTAGACTACAGTTTTTTTCCTTGTGATATATGCAAGACATTTTCAACATAATCCGACGAATAAATTAGACTTCTTTTGCCTGAAAGGTCACATCTTTGTCGTACTCAAAGGTCTGACCTTTTACTCAAATGAAATCCTTTGTGGAAAGATAATCGACGCTTGATCCCGTCCTCAGATTTATACAACTCTGATGATGTATAATTCACCATTGTGTCGAGTCGAGGAAAATGACCGGTATTAGTGTGACTGCATTGCCTGAAGTTCTTGGTTCTCCCCAATCTTTATTTATTGCGCGTAATAGGCTTAAGCTGGCCCCCTTGCATGACGTCGGTTCAGCGGATCCTGACCCAGTCATATTTCACGAGACCTTTGAACTGACTGGACTGGTTGAACTGTTTTCTCTCCAGTCCTCCAGCTTGCCTTTATTCGGATGACATTTCGCATGCAAATGAGACTAAATTCTTTCGCCAGACTACAGTACACGGGCGTAAGTACTAGCGTCTAATTGAAGAGACGGAGCAACAAGTTCTTGACAGCTGTCACTCATTTTCTCTTAAGCATTTGAATATCACAGGACGGTGCTTCATTGGGTGTTTTTCTAAGTGCAAAATCTATCTTTTTTCACGTGTTGAATGATCCTGAGAGCCTCAGTATGCTCTTTATAAGTGGGTGTACATATGAATGTTGTTTATGCTGCTGCTACTGTTACTGAAAGTAACAACAACAGCAACAGCAGGAGTAATAATTGCTCGAGCCACTCTGGCTCTGTCGAGTATTACTGCTTATGGTGCGTGCTCAGCTTCTGTTGTTCATTGGTCTTTTCTTCTTCCATGCCTCCATATTTCACCAGCACCACAGCTCTCGCCGACCCTCTTTCTCCAGAGACTTCCGGCTTAGGCACAGCTGTAATAATCATGATAATATTAATAACAATAATGATTTGACACTGGCTTAACCCTTGAACCATTAGGTCTATGCTAATGGCAATATCGAAATCGTTGATCCTTGTACTTCCTAAGACAGCGTGATTTAATCCAATGAATCAATCGGTCAAAGCTACAGCTCATTCATGCCGTAAAACACAAGTGATAATCTTGAACTTCAGTTACAAGTTCTTGGATTACCAAAAGCTACCAGATAATGGATTCTGTAGTAATTATTATTGTTAAGATGAATCTCGTGGTCCTTCATTTTATTCTTCCTTATCTTGAGGGGTACTAGTATTTTTTTTTAATATTTTAATTTACTTTGAAAAATATTAATTTTACTGTATTTTTCCATCAAAATTTTAACATTCATTTGGAGTTACCAGTAAAATTCTTGTTTTTGTGTACCAGTTATACCACTTTTGATCTAGCAGATGATAAACAGACAAAGAAGTCAATTCTATTTATAATAAAAAAATTCTTTTTCATCGACAGCGTTTTTTCAAATTAAATGTTTTTTTTTTTGTCATAGTTCAGAAAACTGTAATTTCTCTGACGCTCTGTATAACAATAACGCTCTTATATCTTACTTACTGATTAATTGTTGCTATACAGTTTGTATTCATATTTTGAACATTTATATGTTTTGCACTTTTCCTTGATGATCTGCACAGACAAGAAATTTTTCGTGGTTTATTTCATACATATTTTGAATGGTGTTTCCATGTTTTTTAGTATATTTAATAATTTCATTATTTTATAGTTAAAATTTATGCCTTGTACATACACTATACGTATATATGTATATATATATATATATATATATATATATATATATATATATATATATATATATATATATATGTATGTATATGTAAATAAATAAAATACATACATAGATATATACATATGTATGATTTATATAGATATACAAATATATATATATATATATATATATATATATATATATATATATATGTATGTATGTATGTATATGTATGGTGGTTGCGTGTCTGTGTGTGTGTGGCAGTGGAATTCGGATCTGATAAGAAAAGATGAGAATTATTTCATAAGAGATGGCAACACGATGACAAATCTGATGTCGTATATCAAGAATATCGGCGAGATTATCACAGTTATTGATATCCACAATTTTCTTTCACAGTCGCTCTATTGTTCCCCCTGTCTTCATAAATCATTGCCGCTTGCACCAAACCGCTAGCCCCTGTAGGGGGGATAGTGCCTTCAATGCACCTTATGTGGTGCACTGTAGGCATTGCTTAAGGTTCTTCGCAGTGTGCCTTCGGCCCCTGGCTGCAACCCCTTTCGTTCCTTTTAATGTACTTTCTTTCATATTCCCCTTCTTCCAACTTACTTTCCACCCTCTCCTAACAATTGATCATAGTGCAACTGCAAGGTTTTCCTCCTGTTACACCTTTCAAACCTTTTACTGTCAGCTTACGTTTCAGCGCTGAATGACCTCATAGGTCCCAGTGCTGGCCTTTGGCCTAAATTCTATATTCAGTTCAATTCAGTTCAATTGAAACCGCTACCCCACGTTCAACGCTCCCATTCTACCAGATCTTAGGACCGGCGGCCTGAGTCCGTAAACGTCGGTGCTTTGAACTTAATTTGACCAACGATTCTCAGATTCCATCTTTAAGGTCGTCTGATTATCTTCACGTTCGGATGTCAAATTTATATTCGTATGAAGATTTATGTATTAAACTTTTATCCGTCTACTTCGAGTAGTATTTAACCGTTACAGTAACGGAAATACAGAACTGACATTTGAGCGAAGACAGATCGTTTTGCGGTTATTAAACGGCAAATTAGCGACGTCATATCGGTAATGAAAGGTTAAACATAGAGCATTACACAATCTGCATAAAATGAAGATGAATTAAGAATGATTTACTGCCAAAGCAGTATAGCAACTTCTTTTGGGGAGAGAGAGAGAGAGTGTATTTATTTTTATATAGCCAAAAAGACTTTTTATTTAATATATATAGGAAATTTTATGAAGATACAGAAAATTGTAAAAACACATTAAAAGGCTAATGTGAGCATAGACTCACGCATGAAACCTTTGTCTTAACAAGACATACACTTGGCATATAAACAGCGCTGTCACAGAAACACGTAAATATGCAAATGCCGGCGATAAGGACCAAATGCACACCGATAAAATCATTATAGGCGGAAGTGATTAAACTGGCAACGGGAAACACAAGGAAAGAGAAAACATATATAAAAAAGAAACGGGTTAATTGCCTAATCAAAATTTATCGTAGGAAGCTGGGATTATAAATCTAGAAATTATTAAAAAAAAAAAAAAACACCCGCCATTAACGGCGGAACTCTCGAAGAAGACGAGTGACTGTCGCCGCTCGGAGAGGTAGTGGACGGTGGAGAGGGGGATCACGGGAGGAGGTGGGGGATATTGGGAAGGGGTGGGGGTAGGTATAGATAAAGGCGACATTCATTAGCAATATAAGAAATAAATATTTTTAATTGGCCCGCCGGGAGATCGAGAGAGAGATAAGGAGGGGGAGGGGGGGATGGAGGAGAGGGGAGAAGGGGGAGGGGGAAGTACAGCAGGAAACAAAAGCCGATGCTAGCTGACAAAGGTGACAGGTGTAGCGTTTTTGACTTTTATCAAGATGTTGTAAACACCTGTTGTCCATCGACAGCGGTGTGACAGTCTGTTTACGAATAGAGTCGGTTTTATTTACGGCGGTAATAAAAGAGTCAGTTTTTATCTTTGAGAGTAATAAATAGAGTCACTTTTATTTATGCGAGTAGTCAATAGAGTCACTTTTATTTGCGCGGGTAGCAAATAGAGTCACTTTTATTTATGCGGGTAATAAATAGAATCACTTTTATTTATGCGGGTAGTAAATGAATCACTTTTATTTATGCAGTTAGTAAATAGAGTCACTTTTATTTATGCACGTAGTAAATAGAGTCACTTTTATTTATGCACGTAGTAAATAGAGTCACTTTTATTTATGCACGTAGTAAATAGAGTCACTTTTATTTATGCAGGTAGTAAATAGAGTCACTTTTATTTATGCGGGTAATAAATAGAACAACTTTTATTTATGCGAGTAGTAGAGTCACTTTTATTTACGTGGGTAATAAATAGTCACTTTTATTCATGTTGGCAATATATATAGAGTCAGTTTTATTTTTGCGGACAGTAAAATAGAATCACCTTTGTGTGTGCGAGTAATATATATATAGTCAGTTTTTTATGTGGGAAATAAATAGTCAGTTATAATTAAGTGGGCATTAAATAGTCACTTTTATCTATGTGGTTAATTAAAGAATCAGTTTCAGTTCGCGGGTAATGAATAGAGTCACTTTTGTTTCTGCGGATAATACGAGTAGATAGAGCCATTTTGTTTATGTGGGTGGTATTTAGAGTCAGTTTTATTTCTGTGGTAATAAATAGTCAGTTATATTTATAAGGGTAGTAAATAGAGTCACTTTCATTCATGTGGGTGATATATAGAGTCAGTTTTAGTTCTGTGGGTAATAGAGTCAGTTATATTTATGTGGGTAATAAATAGAGTCAGTTATATTTATGTGGGTAATAAACAGAGTCACTTTTATGTGGGTTATGTGGGTAACAGTCACTTTTGTTTATGTGGCTGATATGTAGAGTCAGTCTTATTTATGTGGGTAATAGATAGTGAGTTTTATTTATGTGGGTAATAAATAGAGTAACTTTTATTTATGTGGGAAATATATAGTATCAGTTCTGTTTCTGCGGCGTAGTAAATAGTCACCTTTATTTATCTGAGTAATAAATAGAGTCAGTTTTATTTATGCAGGTAACAAGTCATTACTTTTATTTATGTGGTTAATAAATAGAATCACTTTTATTTATGTGGGTGTTAAATAGAGTCACTATTATTTATGTGTGGAGCCACTTTTATTTCTGGCGGTAATAATATAATAACAGACCCATTTGTAAGTAGAGAATAAGAATGATTTGATAGAAAAAAAGAAAGTTTATTTCAATAGTAATTTACTTATGAAATGAGAATGAAATTTACGAAGTAAAAAAAGTTAGAAAAATAATAGTTGTGGCAAAGTGGTACTTGAGGTCAGAGTCAGTTTTATCAATAAACAAGTAAAAAGTGCGCCGAAGTTTCTCCAACGCAATCGAGTTTTCTGTACAGCGTATAACCAAGGCCACCGAAAACAGATCTATCTTTCGGTGGTCTCGGTATAATGTTGTATGAACCGCGGTCCATGAAACCTGAACCACGGCCCGATGATGGCCTATCCTATATTGTTGTCAGAAGCACGGTTAATGGCTAACTTTAACCTTAAATAACATAAAAACTACTGAGGCTAGAGGGCTGCAATTTGGTATGTTTGATGATAGGAGGGTGGATGATCAACATATCAATTTGCAGTCCTCTGGCCTCAGTTGTTTTTAAGATCTGAGGGCGGACAGAAAAATTGAGGACAGAATAAGTGCGGACAGAATAAGGTGCGGACGGAGAGACAAAGCCGGCACAATAGTTTTCTTTTACAGAAAACTAAAAAGATTCAAAATATTAAAATGAAAATATTTTTTGAAAACTTTGTATTTTATTGAGTAATTTTAATTGAATATAACGGAAAGGTGAAATAAAAATAAAGAAAAAATCAAAGAGAATAATCGATTTGATAATCTATTCGTTTAATGACAGTCAGATTTATAAAAAAAAATAATTATAAAATTATAAAAAAAATCTAAATTATCACAAAGAAATATCAAACAGAATAATTGATTTGATAATCTCATTTAATGGCGGTCAGTTCTATAAAAAAAATTAAATATGAAAATTGTAAAAAAATAAAAATTATTATAAAGAAATATCAAAGAGAATAGTCGATTTGATAATCTACTCATTTAATGGCGGCCAGTTCTATAAAAAAAAATAAATTAGGAAATAAAAAAAAATTATTACAAAGAAATATCAAACAGAATAATCGATTTGATAATCTGCTCATTTAATGGCGGCCAGCTCTATAAAAAAAAAATGAAACATGAAAATTGTAAAAAAAAAAAAAGTGAAAATTATTATAACAACCATCCATGCACTGAATGACAGTCAATTTGACCTGCGGAAAAAAAGCGAAATGAGAAACTGAAGAAATCGAGACGAACTGAGGAAACTTAATATTACTTATTTCTTTATGCCGAGAAAGAGCAGATGCTGGCTGTCCATCACTGTCCGTTACACTGACCGACTCTTCATGAGAAATAATTACAATTTCCCGATTTATTTCCCCCGAAAAGCTGCGCTCGGAAATAGAATAAAAAAAAAAATGACCGAACTTACAATACAATTAAGAAAAATATTTGCACCCGCTGATAACGCAGACGAAACCACCAGAGCAATTTGTTTTCTTGATTGGGGAGGCAGTCTTTTACGGCACAATTAATTAAGGCCAAAATCTCCAAACCCCCCCAAAAAAAAAGAAGAAAATAATTATAAATAAATAAATAAAAATAGGAGTGATCGGGTTTTTGAAGTCCTACAATGAAAAGGTGAACTCGCAAGCGCATTTTTCAGTTATTTATTTATCTGTTTATTTACTTATTTTGTAGAAGAGGAGGAAAGTGAGGTGTGGGATGGTGAGGGGGTAGGGGAAGGGGAAACGGGAGGGAGGAGAGGAGGAGGAAGGGTTGTGGAGTGGAGAGGGGTTGTGGCCAAGGAAAGGGAAGGGAAATGGGAGGGGGAAGTTGGAGGAGATATTTGGGGTGGAGCTCGGAGGGAAGGAGGTGTGGCTAGGGAGAGGGGAAGAGGAAACGGGAGGGGGAAGGAGGATGAGGATTGCGTGGCGAAGAGGGGGAGGGGAGGGGAGGGAGGAGGAGGAATGTGTGGCGAAGGGGGGGTTGAGGAGGGTATGTTGCCAGTGAGAGGGGAAGGGGAAATGGATGGGAAGGAATGTTGGAGAGGGGAGGGGGTTGTGTTCAGGTTGAGGGAAAGGGGAAATTGGAGTGGGAGGGAGTTTGACGATGGTATGGGGTGGAGTTAGGGAGGGAAGGGGTGTTTGTGTGGAAATGGAAAGAGGGAGGGAAAATTGGAGAGGGGGGGAAAAGGAGGAGGGTTAGTGGAGCGGAGAGGGGAGGAAGGGGGGAAAAGTAAGTATAGCTTAGTTTTACCAGACCACTGAGCTGATTAACAGCTCTCCTAGGGCTGGCCCGAAGGATTAGACTTATTTTACGTGGCTAAGAACCAATTGGTTACTTAGCAACGGGACCTACAGCTTATTGTGGGATCCGAACCACATTATAGCGAGAAATGAATTTCTATCACCAGAAATAAATTCCTCTAACTCTTCATCAGCCGGCGGCGGAATCGAACTCCGGCCCATCGAATGACGGTCTGAAGCTCAACCAACTCGGCCAACAAAGGGCTTGGGAAACCAGGATAGAGGAGAAGGAGGGGGAAGTCAGTGTAGCATTTATTTACCATTCTGAAAAGCCATGAATCCAGGAACTTCGACCAATGCCATTGGACTTTTTTTGCAACGATGAATAACCCTTGAATTAAGGGCTCGCTGCTGCTAGGTTGGAAATAAAGGCTTATAAATATGCCAGATGGATCGTAGGCGAAAACAAAGGTTACTTGCCCTCCATCCTCCAGACAATAGCAGATAGACAGAGAAGAAAAAGAAATAGGAGAAGGAGAACCAAAATCTAAAGATAAAGAGAGAGAGAGAGAGAGAGAGAGAGAGAGAGAGAGAGAGAGAGAGAGAGAGAGAGAGAGTGGGGGTAGGCTTTTGGTTTTCAAGGTTCCGTTCGTTATTAATGTTCATAAGCTAAAGATAAAGAGAGAGAGAGAGAGAGAGAGAGAGAGAGAGAGAGAGAGAGACATGGGGTAGGCTCTTTGGTTTCAAGGTTCCGTTCGTTATTAATGTTCATAAGCATAAGATAAAGAAAGCGAGAGAGAGAGAGACAGACAGACAGAGAGTAGTCTTTTTGGTTTCAAGGTTCCGTTCCTGTTATTAATGTTCATGTTCATAAGCTAAAGATAAAGAAAGAGAAAGAGAGAGAGAGAGAGAGAGAGAGAGAGAGAGAGAGAGAGAGAGAGAGAGAGTAGTCTCTTTGGTTTTCAAGGTTCCGTTCCTGTTATTGATGTTCACTGGAACATTTTGACTTCTTCGATAGCGCCGATACAATCTCCAGCCGCCGAAACTCCTGACCTTTCGCACAAAAGAGGTTGTGAACTTTGAAACGATTTATTACGTTTTTTAATCTTTTTTTTTGTTTTCCTTAGTCAACCTCAATTCCCCTCAATTGCACTCGATGATGTACGTGCAAGTAAACTCCATTTTTCTCTGTGGAAAAAAAAAAGACGATCAAGAATGTAATTTATAAGGAGTGAATGCTTTCTTGATCTATCTGCTCCCCAAATTCAGCTTGGGCTAAAGCCAGTGGGGTGACAGAACAGGTAATCGCCGTATTAGCTGGTTTTGAATTTAACACAGTAGAGAGAAAACTGTGTCATTACTGCTGCAGAGTAAATTAATAGGTAAATAAATAATTAAAAGTATGAATGAATGAGTCAATGAATAAATAAATAAGTAAATGAATACCTGAATAAATAAAAAAAAAATAACTAAATAAGTAAATGAATGAACGAGTGGATGAGTGAATAAATAAATAAATAGATAAATGAGTGAGTGACTGAGTGAATAAATGAGTAAATAAATAAATAATGAATGAATGTTTGAATGAATGAATAAATGAATAAATAAATAAATAACTGAATAAATAAAAAATAAATAACTAACTAAATAAATAAATGAATGAGTGGATGAGTGAATAAATAAATGAATAGATGAATGAATGAGTGAGTGAGTGAGTGTGAATAAATAAATAAATAAATAAATAAATAAATAAATAAATAAATGGCATTCAACTGCATATTACCAGACAAGTAACATTGGCATCCACATACCTGTTGTCGATACTGAAGAAATCTCAAGAAATAAAAAAAAAAAAAAATTAAATAAAAAAAGGGTGAAATTTTAATTTATCTTGCACAAAAGGTCAAGAGGTAAGTTATATGTTTCTGATTACACGATTCAGAATTCTAATGTATTCTAACATTTCCAGTGGAAGTTCAAACACGATTTGCCATTAAAAGTAGAAGGGGGGAAAATGCTTCAGAATGTTTAACCTCTCCGTATGACGAAAGTTAATAGACAACAAATTATTTTACGTTTAAATCTATTAGCTCTGTTGGCCCTTTTTTTTCTCACTGTGACACGTTTCCTTATGCGATTTAAGAAAAATTAGTTTTGCTTTTTTTTGTGCGTTTTTTTTTTTTGTCTCACCGCGACCAATTTCCCCATACGATTTAAAAAAATCTTTGTTATCTTTGTTTTTTATGCACGAGTTAATTTTTTTTACATATAAGAGATTGGCAGAAATAAAACAGTTGTCATAACAGTATCAAAATACTAGGCAACTTTGTTATAGCCAGGACGCATGCACTTGCTTAATTTGAACACTTGTTATCAAGTGTTCAGCAGAATTAACGACCCATGAACGTAATCATAAATACAGAGATTTTTAATGCTTGGCTGCGAGTTGCTATGATTTGGTTAAATTTCCAAGGATTTTACAAAAAAAAAAGGATAAAATGTTTATACTCAGACTGAGATGAAAGGGAAAAAATAATGCTAGAGATGAAAGTAAAGAAAATTGTAACTGAATGATTCTGTAGCGCGGAGCAGTAACACACCAGGTAATAGGAAGTAGGGATTAATTTTTTAATAAATATACAAAAATAAAGTTCATGATTCATGACAATTATTACGACCTTGGTAAGTCGCAACTCTTAACAGGACAAACAAAAAACATTCCAGTATTCAGTACATAAACAAGTAATGCCATCATGCAACAGCATCGTAAACACGTAATCATCATACTTATTCATCATACTACGGGACACGTCACTCATAATTAAAACCACGATTTTAACAAGCAAGGCCTTTTCAGACTATGCGAAATATAAATACAATCAAATATATTTTCCAGCCACTTTTCCCGTCTTCATACCAATCCTTACACCGAGTAGCTAATATTGGTGGCTAAACTGTTTAACAATTCTTCCCTTTTTAGTTTTCTCTGAAAGAAAACTTGAGATGGCCTTGTCTGTCCGTCCGCACTTTTTCTCTCTGCCCTCAAATCTTAAAAACTACTGAGGCCAGAGGACTGCAAATTAGTATGTTGGTCATCCACCCTCCAAACATCAAACACCAAATTGCAGCCCTCTAGCCTCAGTAATTTTATTTTATTTGAGGTTAAAGTTAGCCATGACCGTGCTTCTGGCAACGCTATATGACAGGCCACCACCGGGCCGTGGCTGAAAGCTTCCAGGACAGCGGCTCATACACCAGAAAACTCGATTGCGCCGAAGAAACTTCTGCGCATTTTTACTTGTTCATGTTAATATCCCTTTCAACAGAATGTGAGTTGTGAGTTTATACCTATGTTTTTTTAACGTAATTTAGTTCGTACGTAAGAGAGAAGGAAGAATGACATGAAAACCAGTGTTTACCTTTCCGGAAACCAGAAAATTCTCGGACTGTCAGACGAATAAAACAGTATAGGAAACTCCGATGTCTGTCACACGAAAGGTATTTTAAACTTTCTAAAAGAATTCCAAAGCTTCATTTGCTGATACGGGGAAATTAATCAATACAACGTCTTTCTATAACGTGTATGTATGTATGTATTTGAATGGCTAACAATAAATTCAAATAGCACCTTTCTCTCATTTTCTCTTCATATCTCACCGCAAAAATTGTACGTTGTTTGGTCCTGCCATCTACCGGTTGTTTGGCAAATAACAACAAGGATACTCTGTCGAAAAGAATACTCGCACTTCAAGCAACCATCGTCCTTTTGACATTCAAGTGTTAATCTTTCGCACGAATGACGGTTACTGTTAGGGTAGGCGGGCTAGTGGTACAGAACGATTTGTGAACGGTGTGTAGTCGGTGGCGCGTTTCGTTCAGGAGATTAGTGATTTGTTGCTGTAAGTAAAGTATTATATTTGACTTTCCAGTTTTGTGGTTGGTTATAATGTCTGTATGAACCTTCTCAGATTAATTTACCCAAGCAGTCTTAAACTGCCTATAGCAGCTATTAGCTATCTGTGGAAACTTCGTATTTGTTTTTCAAGGTCCCTTAATCATTCTTGATAATATGTAACTGACTATGAAAGTGAACTAAATTCATTCTTTTTTCAGGCTGCTGAATTCGTTGGACTTCGTTGGTAACCATTTTTCCTTCTGAGCTAAAAGGCAAGTCTCTCCTCTTTTAATATACTCAAAATGTTTGCAAGCTAATCTTCCCCCTTCGGTGGCGGAGCCCCTGAAGTGGGGAGGAGCTCCTTTGGCTTACGGTAGACTTAGTCTACCGTACGTCAGAGGGGGCTTGCACCAAAAAATAAATAAAAAGTAAAAAAATAAACCATTAAGTGACACCATGGTGGTTATCTTTGAAGGTTAGTGTAACTTCACTAGAACATGTGCCTTCGAAAATTTGTTAAAGGGTGACTTTTAAAATGTATTTATTTGGTAGTTCCTTTCTGGTCATGCCATCTTTAATAAAGCACTTTAATCCAACTTCAGATTGTTAAAGCATTTTTCGCAGTTGCTTAGTTTTGTGTAGAATTTTATTGTAAGTTTAATTTGTTTTGCCATTGCTATATCGAATTAACTTAACGTTTTGCAATTGCCTTGAATAATACTTCATTATTCTTATGAGA
This sequence comes from Macrobrachium rosenbergii, assembly GCF_040412425.1. NCBI lineage: Eukaryota > Metazoa > Arthropoda > Malacostraca > Decapoda > Palaemonidae > Macrobrachium > Macrobrachium rosenbergii. The sequence goes on along the minus strand of NC_089761.1, from coordinate 26,045,416 downwards.
ATAATTTAAGTCAAATTTTCAAGGTATGTTTCGGAGTTACCCGTTCAGTGTTACTTTACCTAATAATGCAGGTTTTTCGGCAGGTTCTGATGGTCCGAGCAGCGGCAGCTACAGAGGTTTTAACGTATTTCGAATTTCGAACGGGACGAACTGCAGACTTGTTGGAATTCTGTTCCGAGTTCTTTCGAGACGGCGTCTGACTAAGGTGAATGGTGGTTTTGACTCCGATATTTATCTACTTGGAGAATAGCGTGAATTATTTTAATAAACGAGTTTGAGGTTTATGCTTTTGCAAGATTGAATGTACATTTTATACCTGAATTAACACATTTCAATGGCAAAAAAAAAAAAAAAGGCCGTTTAGATGTTATATGCAGTGCGGTTTACTTCAGACCATATGAGGCAATTAAAGTGTGCTTGACTTGTTTTAGCCAAATTTGCTATGATATATTAAATGGTTAGCTGGTGTTTTGCCATTACTAGCATCCTTCTACGGAAACCCTTCAGCTGCAACCACTTTCATTCTTTTTACTGTCAGTATTATCTTTCTTCCATCTTACTTTTCCTAACAATTGTTTCATAGTGCTACTGCGAGGTTTTCTTCCAGTTACACCTTTCAATTCTCAGTTTCCGCTTTCAGCGCTGCATGACTTCATAGGCCCCAGCTCTTGGCCTTTGGCCTAAATTCTACTTTCCAATCCATTCTACAGAAGCCAATACTGAAACAGGTATGGTAAAGGGATGGCTTTAATGAATTAAATGCCATTTAGTTTTCGGAAATAGGTTCTCTTGTGGTTAATTTGTTGTTCATTTGGTCGCCATTACAATTTCCATTTAAAAGCCTTGGCTGTATTGTACGAAACCTTAATGTTTATTGAGGCGTTGTTAATATTTAAAATCGGACTGCAGAATGCTAACTTAAGTTAAACCGGGATTACAGCGGAGTGTTCTGTTAAAATGCCACAACATTCGAATGATGCCACATTTTGAACAAATAAAAAGCAGTTCTCGCAAGCCTAATAGATTATGGCGTATTGAATACTGAACACTGTTATCACTTCTAGTTTAAAGACTTTATATATTTATATTGGACGCCTTAACAATTTTGCTCATTGCCTTTGTTACTTGGGCCATACTGATTAGATACTGGCAAAAAAAAAAAAAAATGGTGAAACTTCAAGGGCGATTTTGAGAAATTGAGAATCTAATAAATGTAATAATTGTAACAATCACAGAGTGGAGTTGTAGCACTTCAGGTGATAAAGATGTGTTGAACAAAGAGCAACAGAATGTAGGTATAATCTCTGGAGAATTGTGGGTGTGATCACAGGAGAAATGTTTCCTATTTGGATGATGAAACCCAAAGGGCTGTCGAATAGTTTTAAGACAAGAAAGAATGCACTTTTGTTACTCCGGCCAATCTGCTGTTTGCGTCTGTTTCCATTACTGTGATTTCTGTTGCTGGAAGTCAGTTGGTTAGAGTGGCTTGGGTGAATGATGGCATGGGACTAGCGACCTCATCCTAAAATATTTTGAAAACCAGATGTATAGCACATTGAGTTACCAGTTTTAGCGATGGAAGGTGCATTATTTTGTGGGTAAGACAGACAAACGGTAACACACTGTACAATAAGCCGTAACAAGACTGACTGTACAATAAACAGGCGAACAGACAAGACTGCAGGAAACACCATAATAGACTGACTGTACAAAAAACTTAGACTGAATGTACAGGAAACTGATTGTAAAAGAAAGATTAAGAAACACTGACTGTACAAGAAACGGTATGACTTGTCACAGGGATGGACGGACAGACTGACAGTAGTATCCAACGCTTGCGCTCAATGTCTCAACTTCCATTACAGGCAGCCTGTCCTTTTGTGTAAAGCACGCCACCACAGTCTCTCTATCAGCCGGAGCCATTAACGCCCGGGTCGATATTTATATACAGATAACGTTAATTGGATCCGGTTAATTACCAGTTTTGTTGTCTGACGTACATTAACTCTTGAATATGATCGCCGGGCGATGCTTCCGCTGAAAACTTGTCAGGGAATTCTGTTATTCAATTAAACAGTTTTGATGTGATTGGGCTTTTTAATCCATTTGACTCACATATCTGGAGATATGCTTCGGCGCTTATAGTTGTGCGTTGGTCTCTCTCTCTCTCTCTCTCTCTCTCTCTCTCTCTCTCTCTCTCTCTCTCTCTCACACACACACACACACACACACACACACACACACACACACACACACACACACACACACACAGA
>NC_089761.1:26028143-26040643 GCF_040412425.1 Macrobrachium rosenbergii | reverse complement strand
GGACGCTTGGCTTTGGGCTGTTAATATTTTAGTCGGGTTGACTGATGAAGATGGTTTCGTTGAAGTTATTTTAAAAACTGAAGATTGGTGAACATCTGCCGGAACGGCCAAGCACTTTTCCGAAATCGGAACGGTCGTATGCGCAAACAAGCAGAATAGTGTAGTATAGATAATTACCGATCCTTGACTCTTGCCTTACAAGTCTTACCGTAGTTACTGTATTTTTCAGGTATCCATTATTATTTCCCTTCATATTACCAATTTTTTCTTTCCCCATATATCCATACTCAAGCTCCCTCGTATCACCACCTTTTCCTCACCTTTTCCTTTACTTTTTCCTTACTTCATCCTCACCTTTTCCTTACTTTTTCCTCACCTTTTCCTTACCCCTCACCTTTTCCATGCTTTTACCTCACCTTTTCCTTAGCTTTTCTTTACTTTTTCCTTACCTTTTCCTTATATTTTTCTCACCTTTCCCTCAATTTTTCCTCACTTTTTCATCACCTTTTCCGTACTCTCCCTCACCTTTTCCTTACTTTTTCCTACCTTTTCATCACCTTTCCCCACCTTTTCCTCACCCTTTCCGTACTTTTTCCTCGCGATGTACCTACCCGAGGAGGACCACTCCATCCCTCAGCGTCGTAAAGCCATTTCTGTATAGACAACCCCATACCTGGGAAATGTATTTGGGAAAATTAAGAAAGGAATACTAGCCTGGGACCGTTAATAGCTGTGAAAACATCTGTTTGCCATACCTTAGGTCCGTCATGTTTCGTGGTGGGTACCTGTTTTTTTTCGGTCCATTGTGTTATTTATGATAGAGATATTTAATGTGTCCACTTCCTTGTTTTTTCTTTTACGGCTGATGTGTTTATGATGTTCTAAGCTTTCTATTTTTATGTTAGTGGTTTTTGATCATTGGATACGTAAGAATGAATTAGGTTACGAGAGATTCTCTCTCTCTCTCTCTCTCTCTCTCTCTCTCTCTCTCTCTCTCTCTCTCTCTCTCTCTCTCTCCAGGGCCACCTACATGTTTCATATTGGGATTATAACCATCTGATCATTATTGTTTCACTACTTAAACTGCTGATAAGTGATTGAATCTTAAATTTGATGCCCTGGTATTGCCAGCAATAAACTCATCATTTACAACAGGCGCTCTCTCTCTCTCTCTCTCTCTCTCTCTCTCTCTCTCTCTCTCTCTCTCTCTCTCTCTCTCTCTCTCTCTCGTGGACCACCTACTCATTATTCACTCGCCACATCAATCATTCTACACTCCATCCTACATTCTCGACTAAATCATCATTTTCTGAGCAACTTTTACCCCCAAGTTTAATTCAATTCTCCTCAGTGCTCTCTCACGAGTATTTTTCTTTAGCCTCACGAGTATTCCATTTATCTCGTGGAGAAGATCAGCACCTGAGGTTGATTTGGAATATTCAGGCCGAGAAGACATATTTTTCCCTCGCTGTCAGTCACGAATCTCGACACGAGTTTTAGTTAAGTGATTCTTTAGTATTTTTTCAACTTTAATATTCGTTGCTTCGACGTTTCTCTGTATTTTTCGATGTGTTTGTGTATGTGGGGAATGTGCGTGTATGGTTACGAATGGGTATATGCGTGAATGTACACCTTGCCTGAATTCATGCACAGGTAAGGTGCACACACGTATAATATATATATATATATATATATATATATATATATATATATATATATATATATATATATATATATATATATATATATATATATATGAATTTACATTATTTTATATATACTAGTATATATTTATACATACACACACACACACAGACACACACACACACACACACATACATATATATATATATATATATATATATATATATATATATATATATATATATATATATATATATATGCTATATATATATATATATATGTTTCGTGTATGTACTAAGAATGGTCCTGATTGGAAATCAGTCTCTCTCTCTCTCTCTCTCTCTCTCTCTCTCTCTCTCTCTCTCTCTCTCTCTCTCTCTCCCCTCCCATATTTACCTGTCCGTGGAAGAGATACGGACCACTGTTTATTTATTCATGCGAATATAATGAGAGGTTAGGAGGTGTGTAGCGCAGCAGGCACGCGAAGGCTTAGACAAACATGAGTTGGCATAGATCACTCCGGGGGTGAAGAACGATGGACCGGGTCCCACTAAACCACAGGCCTGTCCCGGAGTCTGTTCGCGGGAATATGGCGGAGGCATTGTTTTCGGAACCGGGTGCGTTGTTGTCTGCTACTCCATTTCTCTGAGTTTTTCTTCGCGTTATTACAGGCTTGTTTTTTTCTCTCTCTCTCTCTCTCTCTCTCTCTCTCGCTCTCTCTCTCTCTCTCTCTCTCTCTCTCTCTCTCTCTATTCTGCCGGGTGTTTAGCAAATACTTCTCTATTTCTTTCTCGATAAGTACTGAAGTCTCTCTCTGTCTCGTCACTGCCGCTGTTCACAAAGTTTCCGACTGACCATGGTCGAAAACCATTGCTGTTGTGACGCCATTTTACCAAATCAACCAGTCATTACTCACAAACTTACGTCTTATTCTGTATGAACAATTTAGCACCATTTCTGTAAGTTAAGTTCCTTTGTAATATACAGTGGATCAGTCTTTAAAAAGGACTACGTGCCATTTGTTCATATATTATTATTATTATTATTATTATTATTATTATTAATCAAACACCCCCTTTTGATAAGTAGATACGTAGGTTAATATCTGCTTTTACATTCACTACTCTGTAGATGGTGGCACGTTATGAGTTTTAAGGTATTCACGAATAGGAAAGTTGTACCATCCTCCTTTTAGCTCTCTCTCTCTCTCTCTCTCTCTCTCTCTCTCTCTCTCTCTCTCTCTCTCTCTCTCTCTCACGAACAACATTAAAGAACGATTTCAACGTATTTCCCGAAAAAATTCCCACATTGATCACCGACCGCCAGGGTTTTCTTTCTTAGGTACAACGCCACCACGGCTAAATGGAATTGTGAGAATCCAGTTGTGTATTCTTTCTCTCTCGAAAGGAGAGAGAGAGACCTATTACAGCCCACCTGAAGGTCTGAGGAACGGCCGGCCGGTCCCGGCTCATGCTAGCAGGCCATACGTCAAACATAATAAGGTGGTGTCCGGACTGAAAAATGGTTGCACTCACCATCCTCTAATTACGTGCCACCAGCACCTAACATGGCGCCTGGGACTGCCTCACTAGAGGCGTAAGCCGCAGCGCCCCGTCGAGTCGAGTCGACCCAACCAAGGCAGGAGCTGGAGAAGGAAGGAAGGAAGAAGGAAAGATCCCCCTTCGAAAGCTTCTTTCCCTCAGCGGTGTTTCATTTACTTCATTCCATTCCATTTTCTGACAGGCGTTTCTTTCGTCCGTCCGAATCGAGTTCATATCATCCCCCCTCCCCCTCGGAGCCTCGGCGTATCTCCGCCGAGGGTGTATTGTAGTCCTCGGAGCGATTAAAAGGATACGAGAGGAGGATATTGTCGATTCATAGCAGGGCCAGATAATGATAAGAACGGCGTCGTGTCCCGGGTTACGACTTTCAAGCAAGGAACTTTGATTTACGGAGGTTACCGATCCACCGCGGAGCGCAAGGGACCGGCGCTGCCACGCTAATCCGGGCCTTAGGCCGGATTGGCGGAAGGGCCCAAACGTGCGGCGTCTTGGGGCCCCGCGTAGGGCCCTGTGTCCGGCGCGTCTGATTTATGAAATACATGAATAAGAGATGAAACGGTGTAGTGAGTGAGGGGAAGGGGGAGTGGCCCCCGTCGGAGAGGAGGAGGCCAGAATAAAGGATAATAACAACGAAGTGACGGCCGAACAAGGGATGGGAGGACTAGACGTCAACTCCACTCGGGTACCTGTTCCTCTTTTTACTCCTCACCGCTGGGGCGGCTGGCTCCTCCTCCTCCTCCTCCTCCTCCTCCTCCTCCTCCTCCTCCTCCTCCAGCCGCTGTCGCTCCTGAAGGGGAGAGGGAATGGAAGGATATGGATACAAAGGAGGAGGAAGTGCGCCTCCTCCTCCCACTTCTTGCAATACTCCTCCCCTTCCTTTTGCATTACCCTTTCATTTCTTTTTCCTCCTCCTCCTCCTCCTCCTCCTCCTCCTGTCAGTGCTGTTACCGAGGTATCCAGGCACAAGCAGGTCACGATCAATCCGAAGGCGCCTTCAAGTTAAAAATGACTGTTAGCTCATGCTGAAGGGTGAGTGAGAGTCTTGACGTAAATATTATTCCCCTTTCACGTCCTCATCTTTCAAGACACTTCAATGGGCTCACTCATATTTCTTTTTCCCAGGGACAGAACGTTTGACTTTTTTTGCAAAAGAGTCTTTGGTTACATTACTTCGGTATTGTAGTCCATTTCCGCCTCGATAACCGTTTGAGTTGTGACGCCATTTAGTCATATTAGTTAATCCGATCAAATGAACCTCTGTACCTGCTAATGTTCGGGATAAACTTTCCTCAGAATGCCTTGAAATCCGAATGGAAATTAATGTAAATATTCTTTTCCCTCGTGGGATTCGAACCCTCGCTTGTTAGAGCTTGAGGCAAGAGCTTTTATCTATGAAGCATTTTATTTCATAGAATAAAACCAGGTTACACCAGAGGAGGTTTCCCATAATTCCTGTGACAGGATACCTGAGAAAAATTGACTTCCTATAGATAATAAAAAAAAAAAAATTAATAACCCACTAATGTTTTAGATTTTCGTGTCTCACTGTGACCCTTTGCCGCTCACATTGGACTCCCAGGGACTGCTGAAAAATTCTAAGCAGTGAAATTTTGGGATGAAGTTGCCAGCCCCATGCCTCTGGTCCCAAAAATGCCCGAGAGCCTGTGTATCTGCCATGGGTCTCTCAGGGGTCCACGCCCCTGACATTGGACTCATAATGACTGCTGTGAGCTTTAAGCACAGAAATTTTGAGATGAGGTTGCCAGGCCCATGTCCCAAACCAGCAGATGGCTCCGAGAGACATTAATTTTTAAAAGGTGCACATTCGGTTTTACATAAATACGTATTTAGATATCTGTGCTTTTCAACAACCACTGTAATAGATAGCGTCTGGTTGTGTCTTTTTATAGTAACCGGTTGGCTAAATACTTATAAATTAAATTTAGTACATTGTCATTTTTTCATGGTATTTGTTACATGTTCACTTGTGTCAGTTAAACCTGGAAACTTCTTTTTGAGATAGGGAGAGAGAGAGAGAGAGTAAAACAAAACATTATGGTTGCATCAGCAGAATTTAATACAGAATAAAGTTTCTCAATTTTTCTAGTTTTCAAATTACTCTTGACTGTAGGATAAATAACACGTGATCATTCTACTTCAGAAAAAAAATTATTATAAAACTAGATAATCTTTTTCGTGATTTAAATTCTGTGGGTGCAGCCATAATTTCTGGTGAAACGTGTATCGTGCCTATTACCAAGGAAGGAAAGAAATGTGCTCACTAGAGAAGTAAAATATCAGAACCAGATTTTAAAGAAAGGAAAAGGTTTCGGATAATTCCTATCATTTGCAAATCATGAAATTCTGTTGAACAAAAAGAGGGAACTGCATAAAATCTATGCAAAATTGGTGATAATTAGAGAGAAGGAAAAACTCTGTCTTGCGTAATCCAGCGCTACCTGTCGGGTGGTCCCATCCCCAGAAAAAATGGTTATAATTTAACAGTAACAAATGTTACAGATTTTTTTTTTTTTTTGTAGTTTAATGAATTAAAAAAATGGTATTATAACGCAGTGGGACTTTAATGTACTTCTGGATTGGGATGGTATTACACCTAACCGTCCGATCACATATCCCACCAGTTCCAAAAAATAATATTAAATCAATATAAGTAGGCCTAAGTCATATATTTTACAGATATATTTCATAAGTTATGATAGAGCGAGGCTTAATATTCCTCTAGATTAAGATGGTTCCACTTCCTCACCCTTCCAAAAATATGCATGTAAAATATTTTACAGATGTACTTCATGACACATAAGTCTATAAAAGCACATCATATGGTACGCAAGAGAAAAAATTTCCAGATCTGTTTATAATAAGATCATATTCATAATGACCTCATGAGAGCTGTAGGATGTCACTTACTAATATATATGTATATATATATATATACATATATATACATATATATATGTTATATATATAGATATATTGTATATATATATATATATATATATATATATATACTATATATATATATTATATATACAATATATTATATATATAAGACATATATATATATACATATATATATATATATATATATATATATATATATATATATATATATATATATGTGTGTGTGTGTTATATATATAGATATATTGTATATATAATATATATATATATAGTATATATAAATATATATATATGTATATATATATATATAATATATATATATATATATATATATATATATACACAGTATATATATGCAAGAGAAAAATGTTCCACATTTATTTCTAACACGACCAAATTCATGAAGGACCCCCAGGTATGAGAAGGTTCCACCTTCCCCCAAAAAAACGTAATAGGAAAATTATATTCGCGTAGACAAAAAAAAAAAAAAAAAAAAAAAAAAAAAAATTTGACAGATTTATTTCAAAACTGAATCGCGTCTTTAAAAAAAAAAAAAAAGATATGCCTCCGGAATGAGATTGGAAGCGGGGAAAAGAGGAAGGAGCGTGGGTGGGGGTGGGGAGGGGAGAGGAGGATGGGGAAGGTAAAGGGGTAGAATGACATGAATAACGGAACATTTGAATAATGCCATAGCATTGGAATCGCGTAATGGTACCGACGAGTCACGACATTTCATAAATACACGTCGTGCATCTTTATTACATCTCGGCCATGTCGTTCCTTACACGAGTCGTGCAATTATTCCTTTAAACCCCGTATAATCATAAGGGGGGTTTCCAATGCGAGGTTGGAGGTTCATTCTATCTAATGGGCACTGTCGTACATAAAGAGTATAGTTTTATGTCTCTCTCTCTCTCTCAAGTCTTCTGGGGAATTGGTACAAGGGAAGGTATCATTACATCCAGGAGATCTTGAAATTGGCGTCGAAAAGCGACTTCTTCAGAGAAAGGTTTTGATGTCATATCTCCTTGTCTTATTGTTTGGGCCAGTGATTTTCGACGCTTTGATTGCTATAGGAGCGTTAGGCGGGGATAACATGCTGTTTTGCATGATGGCTGAAAGGCTGATTTTTAAGAGGAATAGTAATTACAAGTACACAAACTCATATATATACATATGTATATACACATATACATGTGTATATATACATACTGTATGTATATATACATGTGTATATATACACATATATTATATATATATATAGAATATAACTTGAAAACGGAAACACTGGGAGTGCTGCGAGGCCTTTCGACACTAGTCCTTAAGGCCCGCAGCACTCCAGTGTGTTCAGCTCTTCAGATTTTGTATCTTATTTATATATTCATCACGTTCCATATTTTCGTGATTCAGTTATACATATATACATATTAAACATGAGGATACATATGAACACTCACTTTGTACTGTATATACAAACATTTTTACTAGACACTTCATTTCTAATACGTGTTAGCTTCAGGAAGAGTATAGGCAAGCGATACATGATATCAAAATAGCCCTTACAAGATTGAACTCAGAATAACAACATAATTGTGTCTTGAGTTCAATAACAAACCTGGATGAACTGTCTAACAGGGGATGTTAAGGAACTCGGGAGTCCTGTATCCAGAAGAAAAGAAGTATGTTAAAAGGTTATACAAATCTCAGCTCCTCATTGTCCTGACCACCAATCAGGCTGAAGCAGGAGGCAAATCACAGGGGAAAAGTTTTTAGCCCTGATATGAGATTATGGTATGCCTGGAATACCTTCTGTGGCATGAAGAGAATACCAGGTAGACAAAGTGATAAAAAGTGGGAATATCTGAAGTAAATTTGACGAATGTTTTCGTCTTGGTGAAGGTACGGCAGGGGTACTCGGTGGTGGGGAAGAGGGATGGATAGAAGGAGGAGGAGGGGAGGAAGAAAGGGGGAAAGGAGGGGGGAGGGGTAAGAAGGAAGGGGAGGAAAGAAAGGGGGAGTGGGAGGGTGAAAGTGTAATTTACCTCTTCGAGGCCACTCCATCATTATTATTTCGCATATGGGTACGTATATTTAGACGGATCAGATAGCCCACATGCTTGCTATTTTAACTTTTAACTTTTATATCCTTCCATTGTTGTTATCAGCACTTAGCTATGATCCACAACCGTTGACTATCCACCAGATAGTTATTTCCTTTCCTCCCCTCCCGGCGACGAAATTGGGTTATCTGTGTGTGTGTGTGTGTGTGTGAGAGAGAGAGAGAGAGAGAGAGAGAGAGAGAGAGAGAGAGAGAGAGAGAATGTGTGTGATTTACTTCTGATTGACATTTAATTCATTATTGACAGGTTTTTAATTATTACACAAGTAGGGAAATCTATAACAGCGTATTAACACATTTATGTATGAGAAATGTTCATATGACTGATTAACACAGTATACATATGCGCATAAACATTTTAGTACATACGAATATCATGAGAATATTAATTACGATTACCTTGCAGTCAATTTATAAAGTTACTTACTCAGAACATTAGCCATGAACATAGTAAATATTTCTCCAAAGCAAATAAGTCTTATTATAGCTTATCAGGATATGAAAGCTCTTTGTGATTAACCTATATTAGCCACAGTAATAGTTAAGAATGATTTAATATACAGAAAACAGCATAACTGTGATGGTTAGTGACAACAATCAATTTGAAATAAGGCATTGAAAAAAGAGCTCAGGTAACGAAACTTGTCTTTTTTTATATTGCAGTATCAGAAACCATGCAATTTTTTTCTTTGGATTTTGCATTTAAAATCTTTGAGCTTAATCATATCTTGGTATTTTTAATTTATTTCAGTATCCAGTAGTGTCCCGTAATACTTCCTCTCAATTTTGTCCTCTGATGAAATTTATGTCTTTGCTACCATGTATTATCACAGCGACAATTTTTAATGCTGTTACTGTTTTGCAGCTGCTGGTTTTGTAGCTACAGCAAATACAGCCATTGCTGCTGCTGGTTCTGTACCAACTATCCTAACATTTAGTGCCTGTTCGATGCTTTTGTTTTAATTACCTCCTCTGCTGCAGCGATTGCTGCTACTTCTGCTGTTTTTATTTCCTATTCCTGCAGTCGCAGCTGTAACCGTGACAGCTGCTACGGCTAATCAGTAACGGAACATACCAGGACAAAAATTGTCGCTGTGATAATTCGTGGTAGCAAAGACAAATTTCATCACCGGAAAAAATCGAAAGGAAGTTACACTGTAACAAACGCTAAGTATCACGGAACACTGCTGGATACTAAAATGAATTAAAACTACCAAGAGATGATTAAGCTCAAAGAAGATTTTTAAATACAAAATCCAAAGAAAAAAAAATGTATGGTGTCTCTCTTTTTTCAACGGCTTGTTCCAAATTGATTGATGTCACTAACCATTACAATTACTGTCACTAACCATTCCTAACTATTACTGTGGCTAACATTGGTTAATCACAATGAGCTTTCATAATCCATGCCTCTTATTAACCCTCCCATTCCTTCCTGGAATTCCAACATTCAAGGAGATAATTTACTTAAACCGGCATCTTCAAAGACTCTCCTGTGGGAACATCTGTTCCCCGACTTGCGAGAAAACCTTATTTATACTAAAGTGTCCTGCAACTACTCCCTTTAGTTTCGACACGGGTCTTTTCATCCCCAGTTGAATGGAAGAGACAGGGAGGTGGGTTGGTGGAGGCAGGAAGCGGGGAGGGGGTTTGGGAAGGGGAAAGGGGGTTTAGGGGGGTGGTATTAGGAAGAGGGCAAGACGGCAAACTGTAGTAGAGATGGTATCAGGTCGTGTGATGCGGGCAGAGCCGCCACGCTATGCAAATACGACGTCTCTTCTATCCGCTAATAATACGGTGCCTTTTGATAAATGCAGAGACTTGCAGCGTTGCGAGGAAAAGCTAAAGTGAGAGAGAGAGAGAGAGAGAGAGAGCAGAGCATTGAATTTTACGTATTATGGAAACATGACATTGGGAAGTAGACAATGATAGAAAGGTATATGAATGGGCAGTGGAGGACAGAATGAGAGGAAACAAAGAAAACGGGGTAGTGAATTGCATTTTGTCTTATTGAGACAAAAGTGACGTATAGATATGTCACAAAGACGTGTGAATGGATAAACGTTAACATTACAAATATGAATTAATCCATTGCATTTATATATATATATATATATATATATATATATATATATATATATATATATATATATATATATATATATATATATATATATATATATATATATATATATATATATATATATATATTCATAACATTTTGCACATGTAGAAATAATGAAAGCAAAAAGTTAAGAAGTACAATTAGATTTATTTTAGTGGGAGCATCAACTGTTAGGTTAAGACACTAACAACTGTTTAGGGTATATGCTGTTTCAAGAAAAGAATGTCAGTGCTGGAAACAAGAAGTGCCAAGAACTTTGCATGTTTTGATGTAGAATAGACGGGAATGAGGATTCGGTATGTTACTTTTCGTTTGTGTTCCTCAGCTTAAAGGCTAATTTTTTATACTTTGTTATTAATGTTTTGAAGTAAATCTGATCTGTTTTATTTCCGTTGTAGGTCCGTCATTTTCCATTAAATAAAAGAATAGGGAAGAGCGGGCTGAATTAATCAATAATTACAAAAAAAAAAAATTCGGAATATATGCAATAGTAATGTCTGAATAGCTTGGAGTATCACCTGGCGTCACATAGTTTGATATTTTGAAATTAAAAAAAAAAAAAAAAACAGAGCTTCATGAATCAATGATGGCCGAACTCAAGAGAATCCACCTGGCGTTGCAGGATCGAAGGTCACACACACACACACACACCGAGACGGCTAGGGGTGGGGGGGAATGAATAATGAAGCGACCGAATTTTTTCCGAAGTTAAATAACCCATCAATCAACGTCCTCAAGACGAGGCTCCAGCTCTATTCAATTACGGTTTCCAGTCTATATTATTCATTCCATAATTCATCCTCCCCCTGACACCGGTACACAAACCTCGAGGTGTGTGAGGCTATCATTAATTCTGACTTTTGGACAACTCTCTAAGGTCGGGGGCGTCCACGGCAGCTCTTTTCCTGTGTCCCTGTAGTTCTGTGTTCGAGATCGTTTGGATTACCTGACTGGATTTTTCTAAGATCGTTCGGATTATTTGATATCACCACTTTCTCGTGATCTTAAATGGGAAAATAAAGTCCGCAATTACTTGACTGGATTTTTCTAAGATCGTTTGGATTATTTGATATCACCACTTTCTCGTGATCTTAAATGGGAAAATAAAGTCCGCAATTACTTGACTGGATTTTTCTAAGATCGTTCGGATTATTTGATATCACCACTTTCTCGTGATCTTAAATGGGAAAATAAAGTCCGGAGTAGTATGTAAGTAGTTTATATGCTATATACAGGAAGCGTTCGCCAACTTGATCAGTTGGCCTCCTCAGCCTGAATAAACATAGAAATAATAATACATTTAGGACATCTTTGAAAAATGGGAAAACGGCTTGTTATTCTTCCAGGTAACTCCAGAATTCCTCAATAGTCTATTAGCAATTCTCTGGGAACGTCGTGGCACAGTAGAGGTTGGCTGTTTGTCTTACTGGTTGTTGGGTCTCCAAAACTGGTGAGTTTGGTGGTTCTTCGGTTGTTCCAGAAATTAATCTTAGGTTGTTCAATACATCTGCAGGGCATAATGAGGACGCAGAAGCAGGTGGAGCAGTCGAGAGATAATCTAAATCTATTTTGGATTTTCAAAGACCACTACCCTGTGGGGAGGTCGTGCCGTCAGTGCGCCTCATGCGGTGCACTGTAGGCATTACTTAAAGTTCTTTGCGCTTCCTTCGTCCTCCCACACCGCCCTGTTGCAACCCCTTTCGTTCCTATTACTGTGCCTCCTTTCATATTCTCTCTCGTCCATCTTACTTTTCCACCCTCTCCTAACAACTGATTCATAGTGCAACTGCGAGATTTCTCTCCCGTTACACCTTCCAAACCTTTTTACTTCAATTTCCGTTTCAGCGCTGGACGACCTCGTAGGTTCCAATGCTTGGCCTTTGGCCAAAATTCTACATTCAGTTCAACTCAAAGATCATTAAGCTGGATTTTGTAGGATCGTTTAGATTACCTAAAAGGAATTTCTTGGCTTCGATGGTTCGTGCTAAGGGGCTTTTGTTTTCTGGCCAAATGAAGATTGCTAAGGGTTCCTTATTCGGAGGTTTATTTCAGTATTTATTTTTATTTCTAAACAAAAACAGAACCCTAAAAAATATTCCTGTGAATTCGGTGAGTTAGTTTTGATACA
>NC_089761.1:26018143-26020643 GCF_040412425.1 Macrobrachium rosenbergii | reverse complement strand
AATGGATTTCAAACTCCATACACAGGAACTTTACTACAATGTACCAGTGATATAAATCAGCAGTTAGATTTGATATAAGGAGGCAGCGGCCCGTTTTCTGTCCAGCTATCAGATCTGTCGGACTCAGAAGACCAAACAGAAGAACATCGCTACAGATACAGACCAACAAAAGAAGTGAAACTTCACAATAATGACTTTATCTATGAGGATCTTAAACGGCTTCCTTAATTCAAGTAAAAGAAAGAGAGAGAGAAAGAAGGAAAGAAGGGATCAACGGTGTTGCAACGTTAAGGAACCACTTCTCTTGAATGTCATCTTGATTTCATAAGTTACTCTCCAAATGGCATTTAGCTTCCAGGTAACTTTTATTAAAGAGTATAATCCAGAGTTTAAGTCTTACTCTGCTGGGTTTCTGGGTCTCTTTGTGATCCACTGCCTCACAACTGACTCCTTTTCAATGTTACGAGTTTAAATACACCTTTTTTTTAAATTATACTGCAAACTCGGTGTCCTTCAAAGCATTTTGCCAAGGCTAAGCTGTATGTTCCGCACTGTGTTCAATAACTGAATATAATTGACGTATCTGGTCGACGTGCCTTAAGAATAATCCAGAAGTTAGATACCTACCCCATATTTTTCATTATTCAGCCAATCTTTGCAGCATGATTCTACTGACAACTAATAAGAAGAAATACTGTTGGTTGGTGCCTTTTATCAGGGTTTCTGATACTGCAGAATAACAGGGTCCAGAGGTCCACACCCGGACTCGTATTCCCTGTATCGCTTTACCGCAAAGATGAGTGCTGGCACAAGGCCTTTTTGATCTAAAACAACCTCAGTCACTCCTTTCTTCTTCTTGAAATACTAGGTCTATACCTCGACACAGCTTGACCAAGGGCCCGTAAGTCAGGTGTACTCCATTTTGGTTGGCTCCTGTCGTCCAGAGGTCCCACCAGGGCTCGCATTCACTTTAGCACCTTACCACACTTACTGTACAAGTCGTCTTTAGGCATGGCACACGTTGGCATGAATTAGCTTAATTTTATAACCAACCAGGTAAACTTTTTCTTGGCTGTTTAGACCTTTCCAGAGGTCCACGTAAGGTCCTCTTATTCTCTTTTTAATTTTACCACACTATGGACAAGGGGCCTTTCAGGTATAACCCAGTCAAGGCCGATACAAAGTTTTGTATTGGCTTTGAACCCAGTTAACCAACTTAGTATGCGATGCTTATTGCTCATGGCAGAATTGTAAGTGAGTAATAATACACAAGCAATGTTTCTCTGCAAAAAACGAATTGTCTGACCCTCCGAAAGATCTAGATTACCCGATACAAAATGCACTTCATGCAACAAAAATACTTTGCAAGCCTAATTAACCTCAGCCAAGAATGATGAAAAAGAATCCCTTTATTCATCCCTTTGGCGTAGTAACTGATATTATTATTATTTTCGAAAGTGAAATTGCGCGAATTTCGGTTTTAAAAATTATTAAATACTTTTTATTCCTGTCTTTTATATTATTATTATTATTATTATTATTATTATTATTATTATTATTATTATTATTATTATTATTATTATTATTATTATTAGCAGTAGTAGTAGCAATGGCAGTAGTATGTGTGTAATTTAAAAAAAAAACAATATTTCTTAGTTTTTCGTCTGTTGATGATTATTCTGTATTCAGGCTAAACAATATTGCTTAGTTTTTCGTCCGTTGATGATTATTCTGTATTTGGGCTAAACCATTATGCAGGAAACCAAACCTTACATTTACTGGTCTATGAACAGAAAACACAAAGTCGGTCTTTATTGAACAGAGTCACTTTCTTTAAAAAAAAAATCAGGCTTTCTTAAGCAAAATCCCTTTCTTGAACAAAATCAGACTGTCTTGAACAAAATCAGACCTTCTTAAAAAAAATCCCTTTCTTAAACAAAATCAGACTTTCTTAAAGAATACCAGACCTACTCAAACAAAATGAGATTTTCTTGAACAAAATCAGACTTTCTTAAACAAAATCCCTTTTTTAAACAAAATCAAACTTTCTTAAACAATATCAGACCTCAAACAAAATGAGATTTTATTTAACAAAATCAGACTTTCTTAAACAAAATCCCTTTTTTAAACAAAATCAAATCAGCCTCTCTTAAACAATATCAGATCTTCTCAAACAAAATGAGATTTTCTTGAACAAAATCAGACTTTCTTAAACAAAATCCCTTTCTTAAATAAAATCAAACTTTCTTAAACAATATCAGGCTTTCTTAAACAAAACCAGACCTTCTCAAACAAAATCAGACTTTCTTAAACAAAATCAGACCTTCTCAAACAAAATCAGACTTTCTTAAACAAAACCAGACTTTCTTAAATATCAGGTTTTCTTAAACAAAATCAGACTTGCTTTGCTTTAAGGCTAATGGTTAGATCAACCGGCACCACTGAATAAAAATGCGAACTGGAATGCGCAAGAGATACCGAGCGTGGATAAGATATAATC
>NC_089761.1:26010643-26013143 GCF_040412425.1 Macrobrachium rosenbergii | reverse complement strand
ACAAAAAAAAGTTTGTTCCTACAAAAAGGGTTTATTCTTGCAAAAGAGTTTGTTCCTATAAAATGAGTGTTCCTACAGAAGAGTTTATTCCTACAAAAAGAATTTATTCCTACAAAAGAGTTTGTTCCTACAAAAAAGAGTTTGTTCCCACAAAAAGAGTTTGTTCCTACAAAAAGGAGTTTGTTCCTACAATAGAGTTTGCTCCTACAAAAAGAGTTTATTCCTACAAGAAGAGTTTGTTTCTACAAAAAAGAGTTTGTTCCTACGAAAAGCGTTTGCTCCTGCAAAAAGATTTTATTCCTACAAAAAGAGTTTGTTCCTACAAAAGAGAGTTTGTTCCTACGAAAAGAGTTTGCTCCTACAAAAAGAGTTTATTCCTACAAAAAGAGTTTGTTTCTACGAAAAAGAGTTTGTTCCTACGAAAAGTGTTTGTTCCTACGAAAAGTGTTTGTTCCTACAAAAAAGAGTTTGTTCCTACAAAAAGAGTTTATTCCTACAAAATAGTTTGTTTCTACAAAAAAAAAAAAGTTTGTTCCTACAAAAAAGAGCTTGTTCCTACAAAAAGAGTGTATTCCTACAAAATAGTTTGTTTCTACAAAAAAAAAAGAGTTTGTTCCTACAAAAAAGAGCTTGTTCCTACAAAAAGAGTTTGTTCCCACGTGCACGTCTGTTATAAGAGGGGTCAGGTGAGGACAGGTAATCAGACAGGGGTGTTCAGAAGGTTGACTTAGGAACCAGGTAGGGGAGGAGTCCCACGTCACCCTTTCTGAAAGGAGCTGTCAGCCCGACCAGCCCACCGGGCTCTCTCTCTCTCTCTCTCTCTCTCTCTCTCTCTCTCTAAATAAATAATCTTGTCCTATATTTCTCTCTTCTTATACCCGTCTTTTTTTTTTATTTTCCTTTGTACTTTGCTGTTCATTTCTAATTCTCTCTCTCTCTCTCTCTCTCTCTCTCTCTCTCTCTCTCTCTGCCCACCTCACACACGCACTCACACGTACACAGACATACACACACGCACACACATATCCACAGACCTACGCTCATATTGTTTTTGTATCTTTGCATATACACGGTCGTTGATCTCTCTCTCTCTCTCTCTCTCTCTCTCTCTCTCTCTCTCTCTCTCTCTCTCTCTCTCTCTCTTCATTTATGTACGTTACTAGACAAAAAAAAAGTTTTTTTTCTTTTTTTGCTTAGAACGACCTTTGCTGTATAAAATAGCAGAACTCTCGCTTTCTCTTTTGCAAGATGAGAATGGTTTATAGCCTACTTTGTGAAATAGTATCTCTCTCTCTCTCTCTCTCTCTCTCTCTCTCTCTCTCTCTCTCTCTCTCTCTCTCTCTCTCTCTCTCTCTCTGGAAGAAAAAATTAAACCTTTCAGCTTGAGACCATCTCAAGTTGAAAGGTTTAATTTTTTATTATCTATCAAATATAAAAAAAATCACGAAGATTAACAATTAACTTTCTTTCTCTCCTTCCCTCACGCTCTTTTTATTTATAATGTTTATCAAGTATTTATAATTAAGGGTAACGTACGGTCAAAATTTGATCGAGAATTAAAGGACTGAACTTTATTTACTGCCATAATGAAAAGTTCGCTGTTTGCACACGGAATATTAGTAGTAGTAGTAGTAGTAGTAGTAGTAGTAGTAGTAGGAGGAGGAGCAGGAGGAGGAGGTGGGGTGAAGAAAAGGAGGAACAGGATAAAGAGGAGGAGGAGGAGGAGAAAAATGAAAAAGAGGAGAAGGAGGAGGGATAGGAAGAGGAAAAGGAGGAGGGGTAGGAAGAGGAGAAGGTTGAGGAGGAGAAGGTGGAGGAGGAGACAGAGAAGGAGGAAAGGGGAGGAGAGGTAGGAAAAGAAGGAGGAGGAAGAAAAGAAGGAGGAAAAGGTGAAAGAGGAGGAAGGAAGGTAGGAAGAAGAGGAATTATTCGGCCATGTAACGACACTTGCTGGAATACTCTCCAGTGAACACTCCGATGGCTCTTCCAGATTTAAAGTGGCCTATTGCTGTGTTTACCATAATGCTCGTTATTATTTTCAGTAATGGTCCAAACAAGTCAGGTGTATCAAGTTTGGATGAGTTTATATGCTATTTATTTTAACAGTATTGATCTTTAAGCTGACCTTTTCACTGAACTAGCACCAAAGATTGTTGATATATGTAATCCAGTTTCCAAACTCTGGCATGGCCAATGCTTCGTGATTGGATCTTGCTGATATTTGCAGTCCAGTTGCAAACTCTTGAATGGCCTATGCTTTCTTGATTGGGTAAATCTCTCCTGATATTCAGCACTATAGCAACTTGAGTTTTTCTCAAGGCTTACTCGTTTCCTGTATCAGTCTTCGACAGACTCAGTTTGTGCCCACTTTGTACACCATTAATCTGCTGATTTTCTATGCTTGAAACTGAACCTGCCAGCAGATCAAATAGAGCATAAATCATGTTACATGTCTGTGACAGCATCAACTGCCTTGCTGCTAGCTTTCTGCTTGAAATGG
>NC_089761.1:25998143-26005643 GCF_040412425.1 Macrobrachium rosenbergii | reverse complement strand
CTACAAAATTAGTCCTATAAAAAATTGTTTTTGAAAACTTAAAAAAATTTTAAGCAATCGATCAATTTTTTTTCTTGCTTGCAATTGAGTGAATGCACTTGATTAGATTTAGCCAAGACAGCTGTGAAACACATGATTAAAAAATCTCTCTGCTCTCTCTCTCTCTCTCTCTCTCTCTCTCTCTCTCTCTCTCTACTCTCTCTCTCTCTCTCTCTCTCTCATGCACGCAATACTCTTCAGTTATTTGCAATTACTCTTCAGTTATTTATCTATCTCTTTAGAATCAAGAGAGAATAATTAAAAAATCCTCAAGGTTAAATCTCTTCACAGAGTATAAATCTTGATTATTTAGATAAAATGGAGGCCACTAAAATTAAATTTTGTGGAGCATATTGAGAGACTGGTGTTTTTCAATATACCATATGATGATGAAAAATATTTGTGAATATTTTTATTACCTTTTCGAATTTTTGCTTTCCGAACTTTTCCTTCAGCTGATTGAATTTTGAGAATGATCCTTTTCATGATTCGAATGTTATCTGTATATATATATATATATATATATATATATATATATATATATATATATATATATATATATATTATATATATATATATATATATATATATATATATATATATATATATATATATATATATGTGTGTAATATGTATTCATTTATTTATTTGTTTTTGTAAAACGCTTTTCCACATTAACTGTAAGCTAATAAGCAATGATTGCTAGGAGAATATGCATCATTCAAAGGACAACATATCCGGTTTTGCAAGATTCGTAGAATCTGAAATATTTCAAATTACACCTTCTGAAATGTGCAAAATACACTTTGGACTCAGCATTAAATAATCATCTGTCACCAATTCAGCATTCGATTCTTACACCTTACCTAAAAATTAAATGCAAAAAAAAAAACAGCTATAACGTAGCCTTTCATCAGAGTTAACGACAGCTGCACAGCTGGTCTGGTGATAATGTCAGCACTCCAGCTGAGAGATACGTCAGCGTGATGTCAGCCCGTGTGTCTGTCTGACTTCGAGTCGAAACTTCCAACGCAAGTGACGTAGATAACAGACCAGCTGACGCGATACTTGATTGGCGTAAAGCGATATATATATATATTTCGCGTAGCGGGCTTTGATAAATCTTTTTTTTTTTTTTGTCAGTTAGTTGTTGTTGTTTTGCCCTCTCTCTCTCTCTCTCTCTCTCTCTCTCTCTCTCTCTCTCTCTCTCTCTCTCTCTCTAGGATCCTCCGAGAGACGTTCTTTGTATTTCTCTCTCTCTCTCTCTCTCTCTCTCTCTCTCTCTCTCTCTCTCTCTCTCTCTCTCTAGGTTCTCCGAGACGCTCTCTCTCTCTCTCTCTCTCTCTCTCTCTCTCTCTCTCTCTCTCTCTCTCTAGGATTCTCCGAGAGACGCTCTTTTCTCTCTCTCTCTCTCTCTCTCTCTCTCTCTCTCTCTCTCTCTCTCACACACACACACACACACACACACACACACACATATAAGCTCAAATGGGTTGAGTTTGATTTTTCTCTCTCACACACATGAATCCAGTATGCCTTCTTTCGCTTTCGTATATGGGTCGAGTTTGCTCTCGCTCTCTCTCTTTCTCTTTCTTTCTCTTTCTCTTACATGGGTCGAGTATGCTCTCTCTCTCTTTCTTTCTCTTTTGATTACTTGGGTCATTCAGAACAGCTCTCTCTCTCTCTCTCTCTCTCTCTCTCTCTCTCCTCTCTCTCTCTCTCTCTCTCTCTCTCTCGTACATGGGTCGAGTTTGCTCTCTCTCTCTCTCTCTCTCTCTCTCTCTCTCTCTCTCTCTCTCATGGATCAACAACAAGAATAGTTTGTGCATCGCCCTGTTTTGCTACTACACACGAAGGTTAACCTGTCATGGCAATTATTGGTATGTTTTTACTGACACTGAGAGAAACCTTTGTTACACGAACACTGTGACATTTACAGGGTAGGTTATTGATAGCCTTCACTGAACTGCTACACTTACCACGACTGATAGCAGTATCATAACTTTCGCTCTATTTTTACTGCTGTTGTTGCTGCTAAGGCGATTGCTGCTGTTGTCAGCTGTCTACTGCTGTAACTGCTGTTCTGAATGACCCAAGTAATCAAAAGGATAAATCAAAGTTAGCCATAATCGTACTTCTTGCACCGATATAGGCACCAAGAACACAGGCCACCACCGGACCGTGGCTGAGTTTCATGGGTCGCTGCTGAAAGTTTCATACAGCTTTATACGCTGTACATAAAACTCGATTGCGCCGAATACTTGTTCTTTTTAAAAAGGGGTCGCCCACGCCTGTGTCATTGATGTTAAAAAATAAGATATTATATCAGTAGTTTCTCAACTAGCTAGCATTAGAAACTTATCAAATAGTTCTCTTACTTCTTTTTTCCTATAATAGTCTTCCACTTCTGCTTATCAAATATCTTTCCTTTCATCCAGTCAATTGCTGACGATAACACTCAGCTTCCTGTGGGGGATCCACGTCTGTGCACCTCACGCGGTGTACTGCAGGCATTACTTAAGGTTCATTGCAGCGTCCCCTAGCATTAACCCCTTTCATTCCTTTTGCTTTACTTCCGTTCATATTCTCCTCCTTCCATCTGTCTTTCCACCCTCTCCTAACAGTTGTTTCAAAGTGCAACTGCGAGGTTTTCCTCCTGTCACACCTTCAAAACCTTTTCACTCTCAGTTGCCATTTCACCGCTGAATGACCCTATAGGTCCCAGCTCTTGGCCTTTGGCCTGAATTATATATTCCAGTTCTGATACCACTCGAACTCCACACCTCCCTTCCCTTTTCATCTTACACCCTTCCTTTCAATTTCGTCCTCAGCCATGTTTAGCCTGTGCTGCTGCCATTTATGCAGATCTAATTAGCATTCACGGCTAGCTAGAGGAAGCATGCACGTTTCCATTTTCGAGATGAATCCCCCTGCCTGTAATTCCCATGACTAACAATCCTCTCCTGAATGTCCTATCATCTTGGAAGAAACGGAAATTGGTACCTGATGTCTCCCATCATTTTGAGGGGAACCGATTACCCAGCGTGTTTTTTTTTTTTTTTTTTTAGCTGATAGGTAAGATGGGCGAGAGAAGAACGAGGGCATTAGCTAGCTAACCATGGTAGGGGATAGTTTAGAAAGTTAAGTATTAGTAAGAGTAATGTCAAGTGTGGTTTAGCCACAATTTTATTTAGATAAAGGTACAATTTTTCTTACTATGGTCTTAATATTAACACATTACGATAATAATTTTGCACTATATTAACATAGTGAATTGTACCGATTACATTTTTAAAAAGTTTATTTCTTAATACATATAGCTGCAATTTTTCTTAGTTTCGTGTTTCCAAAAGGAGTTGCGGCTTTCTCCGAAGGTTTTCCTCTTCTTTGTGAAGTTTTGTACCATTATTGGATCATTTTATCAGCTCTGCCAGTTTAAATTGATTATTGACTTCATCTAAAAGGTTATCTATTCACACTACCTTTATTAACTGTATATTCATCGTCCACCCTCTTATGGTGAAGATCCTCTTGATGTATGTATGTATGTGTGTATGACGTTATACTAATTAATGACTTGAACTGATGATAATATTGGAATTAACCAATAATATTCCACAGAAGTATTTTTATGGTTGGATTTGAAAGCAAACTGAAGGCAAATAAAAAAAATAAGATAGAAATAGGAGAATAATATTAACGTCAGTAAAGCATTCACTACATTTCTTTGTATATATATGTGTGTGTGTGTGTGTGTATGTAATTATATACTGTGAATACTTGCGCACGCATATCTTCCTCCGAAACAACACATTCTTCATAGCGTGCATTCATAAACCTCGCAAGCGCTGTATTCGAAGGCTTATTAAATGTGTTTGCACAAGAGCCTCGCATTCTTTCGGCCGAAAAGTGTAGAAGTTCACACGACGCGTTCCTGCGTCATAAATCGCTTATCGGAGATCGCGTTCGGCTCAAAAAAACCGTGTTTATGAAATTATCGAATGCTTTCGACGAGATCCGGGAACCCGATCTGAAGCGCCTGCCCAGTTGATGGAGGCTCCGGTATAATAACCCTTATTTGAAATCCCCACCACCGCCGCCCCCCCCCCCGCCACAACCCACCCAACCTCGTAAATCGTTCTCGCTCTTCCTCGACGAATCTCCGGAGTCCGTCGAAATTATTGATTCGCTGACATGCTGATCACACGCTGCAGTCGGAGGGACGAATAATCGCGCATCGCCTATAAACAAACAAACGGTAAATTATGGACCGCCGCTGGTCCCGTGCGCCCGAAATTTCGGGTGTCGGGATCGATGGCGGGATGGATTAAAAAGGAAAGAGTACGACTTAAAAAAAAAAGTTTAAAGAATTTAAAAAAAAAAGTAAGTAAATAAAAACGCCCAGGTAGGATACAAAGGTGGACGAGTGATTGATGGACGTAGGGTCGATATTCGCTTAGACAGGACGTGGAAAAATGGACCTTAGTTGCTTTGGCCGTCGACGCCACTTTTTAATTGCGAGCCAGGCTGTCATGAGAGGTTACAAAATCAAATAGAACGGATATTATATGTAAAAAAAAGAAAGACGAGAGAGAGAACGAGACGAAATTACAATCGTCGAGGTCGCTATTATGGTTAGGAATTTACGATACATATAAAAAGGAATTGGATCTTGTTAAGATCGTTAGAGTGACTAACGGCCTTGTTTTTAAACAGTGCTCATCATCATTGGCGATCTTATTTTATCACTATAATTTACGTTTATTTATTGAATTTTCTGAAGGGCTGCGCAGTCATCCCCGTGAGATCAACCGACTCTCTCTCTCTCTCTCTCTCTCTCTCTCTCTCTCTCTCTCTCTCTCTCTCTCTCTCGCCCGTCTCGGTTCCTTCGTAGGACCGACCTTTAAATTCTCTCGCTGGAACCACAAGGTTTCACATTAACAATATATATATATATATATATATATATATATATATATATGTATATATGTATGTATGTATGTATATAATTTCTTCACTTAATTTAAAAGACAAAATTTAATTAAAAATATAAAGTAAAAATCTTATTTTCTAAAGGATACATGAACAACTGGAATTACATGGCTTCGTTTCTCTTAAAAGATGAGCAAAAAGAATCATATCACTTTCCTCTCTCTCTCTCTCTCTCTCTCTCTCTCATATATATATATATATATATATATATATATATATATATATATGTATGTATTTATGTATATATACATATATGTATGTGGTTGTATATATAAATATATATATATATATATATATATATATATATATATATATATATGTAATATATATACATATACTATTAATATTAAATATATATATATATATATATATATATATATATATATATATATATATATATATATATATATATATATATATATATATATTTTTTTTTTTTTTTTTTTTCTGGTTATTGTTTTGAGGTGAACTGCCACCCAGTTGCTCAGCAAATCTTTAGGAATGAAGTGTCTAGCCTCACACCCTTTTCTCAACTCCCCTGACAACGGTACCCAATGACAAATATGTCGACAAGTGGACGGCAGGCCTGTCGCCGGCCACGTACCGTGCAAACTTTAACCGATTACTGTATCAGGTATAAATTGGAGGCTAAATAAGCCAGTACAAATACACATCATTATCCAGTTGTAGCTTTAGGTATTCCTTATTGTGATCTAGATTTTGCTGGAAACTGTATTGACTGATCCCTTCTCTTTGTCCCCTCAGTGAAGGATTTTGTAGCAAACGATTTATTCTTCCTTATTATACATATTACTTATTGTACTCAGCTTAATTCGTAGTCGGGGTCGCTGTTTTTCAATGGACCTTTTACAGGTATTTCTAACACTCACTGAACGGCTCATTTCATTGTTTGTTTTGGCATATGTTTGACGGACGGATGCCCCTCCTGACTCCAGCAACCCCCCTCCCCCCTCTCCATAATTTATCCAGGCTTAGGAAAGCTGAGGAGAAGAAGAAGAATGAATGAATAAATGAATAATCTGAATGAATAGATCGTTAGCCATAAAGCACTTTATTGGGGGGGGGGGAGGGGGACAAAGACAAGAGCTGAATTAAAATGAATTAAAACATTTTCCATCAAAATTTACATCACAGTGAATAATACCTTTACAACTAACGATATATTCATTCATATCATTCACGTGGTTATTTATTAAAACAGTCGATTGAAACGCTGCACAAATAATGGGACAGATTTCCTTGAATATTACTGTTGAAATATCATCATCATTCTTTTCAGCCGGTGAAATATCAGAGGAATCACAACACGGGAAGCTAATGGAGCAAATAACATAATGTTTCTTTGTCATAATTGGACGCAAATAAAAGTCGGGATTTGCAATGGGTCGATTAGAGTTTGTTTCGACTCCCTTACTGCCAAGCTTTAGCATTTTGTTCATTTTTATTTATTTTTTTTTTTCACGGTCCAGATTGGATTATGGTATTTGGGTTTCGCGTCTTATCGATAATAAATAAAAAAAATGTATTTGGGTTTCGCGTCTTATTGCTAATAAATAAAAATTTATTGTCATCATAATCACTGTATGATATTTCCCTTTTATTGTCAGTGAAAAGTCTGTTGGTGATGTATAAACATGGGGAGAAATTGCTGATAAATTTAATATTAATTAAGTAATCAAATTCAAAAGACGTACGCTGTATGTCCAACCTGAACTTGCGTTGAGTGAAAGGTTAGTTCAATGCATTTACTAGTGAACGCACACACACATACATACATATATATGTATATTATTTAACATACACACACACACACACACACACACATATATATATATATATATATATATATATATATATATATATATATATATATATATATGTAAAGAACGAAACTTAACATAAAATTAAGCCATTTTAATGCAAAATAAAGATCAGTAAACATGATAAAGCAATCATTCGTATAAGAAATTTACATTACCTGACCAGTAGTGCAAAACTGAGTAGATCTTAAAATAAGACGACAGTAATTGATAAAAAAAATAAAAAAGAATTCACAACTGGGAAATTTAAAACTGGCGGTATTATAAATAGAGAAACAGAAAGGAGGAGAGAGAATGAAGGAACGGATAAGTAAGTAAGTATAGCTTAATTTTACCAGACCACTGAGCTGATTAACAGCTCTCCTAGGGCTGGCCCGAAGGATTACACTTATTTTACGTGGCTAAGAACCAATTGGTTACTTTAGCAACGGGACCTACAGCTTATTGTGGAATCCGAACCACATTATAGCACGAAAAACATGAAATACCATGATGAAACAGATTGGAAATGAAGAAGCAGGAATCGATCTGAGCAAAGATGTTCCAAGGAGGAAAACAATGGCAAGTAAAAATTGCACCGAAGTTTCGGTGCAAAACGAGCTTGCACAGCCGCCAGCGAAATAATCGG